>NC_140008.1:25946220-26141735 GCF_964263955.1 Coregonus lavaretus | reverse complement strand
CTTGTCTATAATGGAGTGGCCAGCACAGTCACCGGATCTCAAACCTATTGAGCTGTTGTGGGAGCAGCTTGACCGTGTGGTACGTAAGAAGTGCACATCAAGCCAATCCAACTTGTGAGAGGTGCTTCAGGAAGCATGGGGTGAAATCTCTTCAGATTACCTCAACAAATTGACAACTAGAACGCCAAAGGTCTGCAAGGCTGTAATTGCTGCAAATGGAGGATTCTTGGATGAAAGCAAAGTTTGAAGGACACAATTATTATTCCTAACCTTGTCAATGACTACATGTCCTATTCATTTTTCTATGTTTCCTATTCAAACTCATTGCATGTATGATTTCATGGAAAACAAGGACATTTCTAAGTGACCCCAAACTTTTGAACAGTAGTGTGTGTATATATATACAGTGGGGAGCAGGGGCGGTGTGTTCAATAGGGCGATATGGGCGACGCACTGCCAAACGGGAAAAGGAAGGGATTTTTTTTCTAATCAATTATATCACGGCAACAGTAGTTATCAGTGTTGTAATCTAGACGTCTGATCTGCCACAGTGCCACTAAATGTCCAATCAGGCTAAAGTCGTGCTTCAAATGCCCCCCCCCCCCTTTTGGGGCGATTTCAGTCAGGTTGAAAATCGCCCAGAAGTCTGTCATAGACTCCCATGTAAAATCTATTTTTTTCAAATATCAGAGCTTTCAATACAATCTCTATGGGTTTCTGAGGGCTTGCACTTACGCGCTTTCGTCATACGTAACATAACCATGAACGTAACTAAGAAAGAGCGGGTAGCCTCGTCAATCAATTCACTACTACTATCAAAATGGCTAGGCTTCAGTGCAACTCGATTGTGTCTTTGAAAGAAGTTCCTTTTTGTCGGCGAACAAATGAAGATAAATTGGCAACGAAACAATTAGGACCTCCCAGACCAAATTTAATAATTCAACAGGTTTCTACTAAAGGGGGGAAGTCCTACACCCGAGGATTTTCCAAAAATTGGTACGAACGAAAAACCTGGCTAGCAGGCTGCGATGTAGCTAATGCAGTCTTCTGCTACCCCCTGCTTACTCTTTCACCCTGAAGGCGGCACGGCAGACAGCACCGCTTGGACAGCGACTGGTGTGTAACGGACATGCACCATCTTTCAGGAAAGATTAAGAAACATGAGCTGTCAAAGACCCACATGGATAGCTGTTTGAGATTGTCTGCTTTGGGGAGAGTGAACATTCCCACTCAACTGGATGAGGGATACAGGCTAGCTGTCCGCCGCCACAACGATGAGGTTAGTGTTGATAATCACAAGTTTACTGGAGAACTGAAACTGACAAGGCTGACAAGATAGGACCCTTTTGTCCATTGTTATTGGATAGGAACAGAACTTATAACCAGCTCCTGACCTAAATAGATCTTAGCACCAGTGGCGGCTCCTGAAAAAATTCTCAGGGGGGGCAATTTTTCTGATGATTTAGGTGACCTACACACATTTTAAAAAAGATATGTCCAGCAACAACATGAAGACAGGGGCAGCATATAAGTCAATACCAGAAGCATTTATTGACTGATCTCAAAAGTGTTGGCTTACCAGGGTTGGTGGAGCCCTCAGTTTCATCTTTGCCTCGCAAAGCTAACTCAAACACTCCGCAAAACTTCACACACTGGATTAGCCGGCTGAGGATGTGGCGGTTCTTGCTAATGTCGTAGTAAATATATTTGTTATAGTGAATATGGAATATGATATGTTGAGTAAAATGTTGTGCTAAGATCTATTTAGGTCAGGAGCTGGTTATAAGTTCTGTTCCTATCCAATAACAATGGACAAAAGGGTCCTATCTTGTCAGCCTTGTCAGTTTCAGTTCTCCAGTAAACTTGTGATTATCAACACTAACCTCATCGTTGTGGCGGCGGACAGCTAGCCTGTATCCCTCATCCAGTTGAGTGGGAATGTTCACTCTCCCCAAAGCAGACAATCTCAAACAGCTATCCATGTGGGTCTTTGACAGCTCATGTTTCTTAATCTTTCCTGAAAGATGGTGCATGTCCGTTACACACCAGTCGCTGTCCAAGCGGTGCTGTCTGCCGTGCCGCCTTCAGGGTGAAAGAGTAAGCAGGGGGTAGCAGAAGACTGCATTAGCTACATCGCAGCCTGCTAGCCAGGTTTTTCGTTCGTACCAATTTTTGGAAAATCCTCGGGTGTAGGACTTCCCCCCTTTAGTAGAAACCTGTTGAATTATTAAATTTGGTCTGGGAGGTCCTAATTGTTTCGTTGCCAATTTATCTTCATTTGTTCGCCGACAAAAAGGAACTTCTTTCAAAGACACAATCGAGTTGCACTGAAGCCTAGCCATTTTGATAGTAGTAGTGAATTGATTGACGAGGCTACCCGCTCTTTTCTTAGTTACGTTCATGGTTATGTTACGTATGACGAAAGCGCGTAAGTGCAAGCCCTCAGAAACCCATAGAGATTGTATTGAAAGCTCTGATATTTGAAAAAAATAGATTTTACATGGGAGTCTATGACAGACTTCTGGGCGATTTTCAACCTGACTGAAATCGCCCCAAAAGGGGGGGGGGCCATTTGAAGCACGACTTTAGCCTGATTGGACATTTAGTGGCACTGTGGCAGATCAGACGTCTAGATTACAACACTGATAACTACTGTTGCCGTGATATAATTGATTAGAAAAAAAATCCCTTCCTTTTCCCGTTTGGCAGTGCGTCGCCCATATCGCCCTATTGAACACACCGCCCCTGCTTAGCACAACATTTTACTCAACATATCATATTCCATATTCACTATAACAAATATATTTACTACGACATTAGCAAGAACCGCCACATCCTCAGCCGGCTAATCCAGTGTGTGAAGTTTTGCGGAGTGTTTGAGTTAGCTTTGCGAGGCAAAGATGAAACTGAGGGCTCCACCAACCCTGGTAAGCCAACACTTTTGAGATCAGTCAATAAATGCTTCTGGTATTGACTTATATGCTGCCCCTGTCTTCATGTTGTTGCTGGACATATCTTTTTTAAAATGTGTGTAGGTCACCTAAATCATCAGAAAAATTGCCCCCCCTGAGAATTTTTTCAGGAGCCGCCACTGGTGGGGAGAATAAGTATTTGATACACTGCCGATTTTGCAGGTTTTCCTAATTACAAAGCATGTAGAGGTCTGTAATTTTTATCATAGGTACACTTCAACTGTGAGAGACGGAATCTAAAACAAAAATCCTGAAAATCACATTGTATGATTTTTAAGTAATTAATTTGCATTTTATTGCATGACATAAGTATTTGATACATCAGAAAAGCAGAATTTAATATTTGGTACAGAAACCTTTGTTTGCAAATACAGAGATCATACGTTTCCTGTAGGTCTTGACCAGGTTTGCACACACTGCAGCAGGGATTTTGGCCCACTCCTCCATACAGACCTTCCCCAGATCCTTCAGGTTTCGGGGCTGTCGCTGGGCAATACGGACTTTCAGCTCCCTCCAAAGATTTTCTATTGGGTTCAGGTCTGGAAACTGGCTAGGCCACTCCAGGACCTTGAGATGCTTCTTACGGAGCCACTCCTTAGTTGCCTTGGCTGTGTGTTTCAGGTCGTTGTCATGCTGGAAGACCCAGCCACGACCCATCTTCAATGCTCTTACTGAGGGAAGGAGGTTGTTGGCCAAGATCTCGCGATACATGGCCCCATCCATCCTCCCCTCAATACGGTGCAGTCGTCCTGTCCCCTTTGCAGAAAAGCATCCCCAAAGAATTATGTTTCCACCTCCATGCTTCACGGTTGGGATGGTGTTCTTGGGGTTGTACTCATCCTTCTTCTTCCTCCAAACACGGCGAGTGGAGTTTAGACCAAAAAGCTCTATTTTTGTCTCATCAGACCACATGACCTTCTCCCATTCCTCCTCTGGATCATCCAGATGGTCATTGGCAAACTTCAGACGGGCCTGGACATGCGCTGGCTTGAGCAGGGGGACCTTGCGTGCGCTGCAGGATTTTAATCCATGACGGCATAGTGTGTTACTAATGGTTTTCTTTGAGACTGTGGTCCCAGCTCTCTTCAGGTCATTGACCAGGTCCTGCCGTGTAGTTCTGGGCTGATCCCTCACCTTCCTCATGATCATTGATGCCCCACGAGGTGAGATCTTGCATGGAGCCCCAGACCGAGGTGATTGACCGTCATCTTGAACTTCTTCCATTTTCTAATAATTGCGCCAACAGTTGTTGCCTTCTCACCAAGCTGCTTGCCTATTGTCCTGTAGCCCATCCCAGCCTTGTGCAGGTCTACAATTTTATCCCTGATGTCCTTACACAGCTCTCTGGTCTTGGCCATTGTGGAGAGGTTGGAGTATGTTTGATTGAGTGTGTGGACAGGTGTCTTTTATACAGGTAACAAGTTCAAACAGGTGCAGTTAATACAGGTAATGAGTGGAGAACAGGAGGGCTTCTTAAAGAAAAACTAACAGGTCTGTGAGAGCCGGAATTCTTACTGGTTGGTAGGTGATCAAATACTTACATCATGCAATAAAATGCAAATTAATTACTTAAAAATCATACAATGTGATTTTCTAGATTTTTGTTTTAGATTCCGTCTCTCACAGTTGAAGTGTACCTATGATAAAATTTACAGACCTCTACATGCTTTGTAAGTAGGAAAACCTGCAAAATCGGCAGTGTATCAAATACTTGTTCTCCCCACTGTATATAGATATATATATATATATATATATATTTGCACAAAAAAAATATGGGGGATTGGAAGTGATGCAGACAATTAAATTGATGGACGCTACAATCTATCTGCAATATTAAAGCTGATCTACCCCCTACATTTTTTTTTTAATTGTCTGGTTTAATTATTTGGTTCTAGAGGGTCAATGGGTTCAAGGTCACTGGTGGGCTGTTCCAAATCTACAGCGGGGGAGTGGTGTTCATCATCCAGAGTTGCTGTCTCCTCCTCTCCTCTCCTTTGTCTCAATAGGCTATCGTGGCTTTATTTCCTTGCACCGATCTGAAAATGCAGGAAGGAGGAAACATTTGATGGTTGTGCTTACCAGGACTTTGCTGTTCAGTTCTTTCAGTTCAGTGCAGAGGAAGGGAAGAAGGAGAGGAGAGGAGAGGAGAGGAGAGGAGAGGAGAGGAGAGGAGAGGAGAGGAGAGGAGAGGAGAGGAGAGGAGAGGAGAGGAGAGGGGAGGGGAGGGGAGGGGAGGGATGGAGAGGAGAGGGGTGCAGAGCAGAGGAGAGGAGAGGAGAGGAGAGGAGAGGAGAGGAGAGGAGAGGAGAGGAGAGGAGAGGAGAGGAGAGGAGAGGAGAGGAGAGGAGAGGAGAGGAGAGGAGAGGAGAGGAGAGGAGAGAGGAGAGGAGTGCAGAGGAGAAGAGAGGAGAAGAGAGAAGAGAAGAGAAGAGAAGAGAAGAGGAGAAGCAGAGGAGAGGAGAGGAGAGGAGAGGAGAGGAGAGGAGAGGAGAGGAGAGGAGAGGAGAGGAGAGGAGAGGGATGCAGAGCAGAGCAGAGCAGAGCAGAGGAGAGGAGAGGAGAGGAGAGGAGAGGAGAGGAGAGGAGAGGAGAGGAGAGGAGAGGAGAGGAGAGGAGAGGAGAGGAGAGAGGAGAGAGAGGAGAGGAGAGGAGAGGAGAGGTCAAGTTAGACTATAGAGACGCAGCCCTGTCTTTGTTATCTGTCTCTGCCCTGGTGACACATCCAGCTATCAGGATTTCATTAGGTTCCTGGGAGCTGGGAGCACATCCCAGGCCTGGTGTCCTGGCATTGGCTCGTCATGTCTGGTCTTCTCGCTTCCCTTACAGCCTACAGTCTCAGTGATACATAACACACTGACATGGGGCCACGACACACACAAACACACACATGCACGCACGCACACACACAACCACACACACACACCACACACACACACACACACAAACAAAAACGCATGCACGCATGCACATACTCACACATACACACACACACACACACACACACAGACACACACGTGTTTGTCTGTGTGTGTCTTTGTGTGTGTGTGTGTGTGTGTGTGTGTGTGTGTGTGTGTGTGTGTGTGTGTGTGTGTGTGTGTGTGTGTGTGTGTGTGTGTGTGTGTGTGTGTGTGAGGAGGGGGGATGGAGGAGGCTCCACTGCAGTGTCGGACCCATCCTGGCGCAGGTGACCCTAGATAATAAAAACACAGATGCTGCCAAAGAGAGGAGAAGTGAGGGATGAGAGGAGAGAGAGAGAGGAAAGAAAGACAAGGTGCCCATCATGGGGTTTTGCTTGGTTTCTTCTATTATACAGTTGCAATTGAAGCCTCACTGTATTGTTTACCTCATATTAAAGCTATACAATAGAAAAAAGAAGAAGAAAAAGCGCGATAAGGGAAGGTGAAAAAGGTAGGAAGGGAGGGAGGGAGACCCAGAAGTCTGAATGAGGTCCAAATAACTGTGGTGAAATAGATAGATGGAGAAAAAAAGAGGGGCAGAGAGAGAGAGAATGGGAGAAAGTAGTGCTGAGTGATTAGTGCTTTTTGAGGTCGGTTAGGTTTTAGTTCGATTATTAAAAAATAATCACGGGTTTTCGATTTCGGTTTCAATTTATTTATTTTTTTACATTAAATGCACTATGCATTATGTGGGTTGAATGCTGTAACAACACAGAATAAAACAATTAATAAAAGTCCCATGATGTTAGGGACTGCCCATTACTGCTTATCCTTATTAACCATCAATTTATTCACATTACTTTACTTCAATAAAATATTTCAGTTGTGTATATTACTTTTTTTTAATTTGGTGACTTTATTATTTCATTCCAAGTCATCATGTCATCTCTATAGAGCTGCTGCCTATGCTGTCTGACAAAATCACTATTTTGTTGTTTTACTTTAAAGTAAATAAGGCATACTTCTATGACTACTGAATACCAATTATCAATCACTTAGATCATGTATTTTCAGGTAGAGATACCTTGCGAAGCAACAGCTGCTCTCTATATAACCTCAAGATCGCGCATTATTTTGTCTCTTCAGTAGCAGGTGTAAAATAAACACAGACCGGACAAGTAGATGCTCAATGGATTATGGTCATTGTAGTTAATTACCACATTGTATGCACTAAACTATGTAGAATATTGGCTTGTTGGAAACTACAACTCCCTACTACAGTACATCGCGGAGTTCAGTCTGGATCTGATTTATAGAAACTGTGCAATGTGCATATTGAGCTCACAGGAAAAAACCGAATGAAATGGAATTCAAATAATTAAACCAAAGTCGGTCAATTAGTTATTGAATAAATAACAGAAATGTTGGTTAATCACTCAGCACTAGGAGAAAGACAAGAGAGAGAGAGTGTGTGTGTGTGTGTGTGTGTGAGAGAGAGCTAGCGAGAGAGATAGAGAGGGGGAGAGGGAGAGGAGAGAAGGGGTGACTGGGTTTATAGTTTGAAGGAGAATCCATTTGGTGCAGTAAAGGTATCAATACAGACAGACAGACAGACAGACATAGAAAGACAGGGAGAGTGAGAAGAACAGAGAGAGGGTAAGATAGAGAGAAGGAATTAGAGAGAGAGGGATGAGTGTATCAGTAGATACCACACTGAGGACAGCAGTTCCTCTCACCAGCTTTATGATTATTATTATGGGATAAATATATAGCAGCCAATCCCCAGCTCTCTCTCTCTCCCTCCCCACACTCATCTCCCCCTGTCATATACTGTACCTTCATAATGGGGCAGAGTATAGAGTTGGCAGCCAACAGCCAATAGACAGAAGAGCAAGGCCTCAACTACCCACCTCTCTCTGCCCCTTGTTTTCTCCATGTCTATCTCCCCCCTTTTCATTTCCACCTCACTTTCCCTCCCTCCCTCCCTCCCTCCCTCCCTCCCTCCCTCCCTCCCTCCCTCCCTCCCTCCCTCCCTCCCTAACTCTCTCCAGTGCCTGGTTGTTGACACAGAGGCTAAATCGATCACCCCTCTGCACTCCGTTCACTCGCCCTTTCCCTCTCTCCCTTTTCCCTCTCTCCCTTTTCCGTCTCTCCCCTGTCCCTCTCTCCCTCCCTCCCCACATTGGGCTGACATAGTGGTTGTTTCACATTCAAGTTAACCCATTTGTTCCCAATTTTATTCAAGACATGCCACTATGCAAATATTATGCCATTAGTAACCCTTACATGTAATCCATATTGCTTTTTGAAAAATAATATTGAAAAGTATATGAAAAAGTATGTTGTATTCTCGGTCACAATTGTCTGCCTATAGTATAATTAGCAGACATTTAACCCTATTCCCCAGCCTCAATCTCTATATACCTCAGCCCACTTACTCACCTAAATCTAATTACCCATACATTCAGAAAAAATGGTACCATTAGGGTACAGTATTGTTTTTTAAATTATTTTTTATTTTTAGGGGGTAGATCAGCTTTTTGGCCTTTAATGTACCTTCAGAGCTACACATATCATCTCACATGGTACTGTTCTGCACCTTTTAGGGTACATGTGCAGATAATCTATAATGGTACTTTTTGTACCCAATATTTTGATTAAGGTACAATCATCACACACTCTCAAAAACCACGCACATCATTATCATATTTCCCAGCATGCTCTAATGCTGGTTGATTTTTAGAATAGTTTGTTTCAATGTGTGTTTTTGCATGCACGTTGATTGATTGATGTTATGCAACACAAAGATAAATAACATACATTACAAAATTAATCCAATCTGTTAGTAGGTGAACTTATTGCACCCGTTACTGAGATGGTTGTTCCCGTTTAGAAGGTTTAGGTAGTGTCATTTAGAAATGTTCCCTACCTTGGCAGTCATTCTAAATGCTGGGAGTTTACCTCATATTTAGATTTTTTTATTCTGCTTTGTCACTATAATCATAATAAACACTGACAACTAAAACATTGTGTTATTGTTATGTGTATTATTATTATTATTAATAATAATATAATAATAATAGGGAAGGGGGGGTAGTTCAAAATGTAACCCCAAAAGGTTATTCAAAAAGGTTTTTCGAGGATCCATTAAAAGGGGTTCTTTGAAGAAACCTTTTAAAGGGTTCTTCAAAGAACTTATAGGGGTTCCCCCACAGTTTCAATTTGAAGAACCCCTAAAGGATACTCCAGGAACCTTTTATTTTTTAGAGTATATGCATATTCTGACCTTGAACTTAAGCATGGGGAAATGCCAGATAGAAATAACAGCATTCACCATGAACTGTCATTTATAAATTGATAAGAGCTAGTTAATGAGTAATCTGTTTGGATACTAGGAATGTAAATATCAGCTAAATGACAATTGTTTTAGATCTATTTTACCTTAAGATCGCTGGAGATGAATGTGTAACTCGTCATATGGCAGGAAACTGAAAAGCATATCAACATGATAGGTACTATATCTTAACTAGACCCTTTAAACATTATGTCACCAAAGAAAATATTAAAACATTTTAACAATGTATTTTTTGGGGGGCTGAGGCTGGGGATCCGAAGGTAACCACCCCAATCTTGCTTGTTTGTAGGTGACCAAATACTTATTTTCTACCATAATTTGCAAATAAATTCATTAAAAATCCTACAATGTGATTTTCTGGATTTTTTTTCTCATTTTGTCTGTCATAGTTGACGTGTACCTATGATGAAAATTACAGGCCTCTCTCATCTTTTTAAATGGGAGAACTTGCACAATTGGTGGCTGACTAATACTTTTTTCCCCCACTGTACATAGTGACTTTTATCGTGTTTATCTTTTTTTGTACAGAAAGTTTATACTGTTATTTTGATCCTCTTATTTTATTTGTATTATTAAACTCTGCAATTCACGGTAAAGTCTACGGCAGTTGTATTTGGCGCATGTGACAAATAAAATTTGATTTGATTTGAGTTTGGGCCGCATGAGAGAAAAATGCGACCACTTGCACAATCATCCTAAAATCTCATAAGAAATTAGGTATTGTTTTTTGTCGGTTCTGTTATGTAGCCTAGAATAATATCAATATGTGATCTTGCAGACATTGATTCAGCTTTGATCTAACTTTATTAGCACCATTCTCCATTCATCACTGAAATTTGCCAGAGTATCCTAGCCTGTTCTCTGGGCAGCCAAACGAGTAGAGCAGAGACTGTGCGTAAAGTAGAGAATCCAGCACATGCGCAGAAGTTTCAGACTTTTAGCTGTTGGGAAGAGGGTTCCAGAGAATTCGGATCCGCAGCCACTCTGTTGTTTTGTAGACTGTTAGACTTCTGGTGTCAAATCTGTCTGTAAAAGTACACATTGCAGAAATATGCTTGTGGTATTGCGACCATTTTGAGAAATCATATAAAACTTATCTAAATTATACTAGACACCTTGATAAAGCATAATATATGACACATTTGTTTATAAGTACAACTTCTCTAGCGCTTGTTAAATACAAAAGCTTTGTGTTGTCACTATTGTGACCCATGGGATTAAATGGGTTAATAAACAACAGAATCCACAAAGGAAAAAAAGAAAATGCAGTCATTCATAAACATCAGAGTCTATCCTTTAATAATAGTAAAAGATACAATATGACTTAATATAAGTTACTGCAGTTTTAAATAGCCGGAACCGCTGTAGACAAAGGACAGTCCTGTGTAGAGTCATACAGTATTACAGTAGTGTGTGTGTACGTGTGTACGTGTGTACGTGTGTACTGGTTTCTACTGGTAAGGACAGAGTGTGTGTGTTCAGGTTTAAACTGCCAGTGAGAAGATTCAGAAGGCCTGTCAAAGAACCAATGGGGTGTTAGCAGTTGAAGCTGCTGTGTGTGTGTGTGTGTGTGTCACTTTTAACATAATGAAGAGACAACTGTCTCCAGCCTCGATAACACCATTAATTATCCTCTCTCTCTCCTCCCTCTTCCCCCTGTCCATCCCTCTCTCCCTCCCCCTCTCCATACTCAGGTCCACACTGTACAAACCAAATGTGCTATTTCATGACATGACCTCATTAAGTTGAAACCACTTCTACGTAAATTGACGTCTAATTTCCCAATTTTATTGCTGCAGTACATTGTGAAGTCATTTTCATAGTGGCTCCTCTAATCTCTCATATTCCCTCTCGCTTCTTCCTCCTCTCTCCACTGAGGCCCGATTTAAAGAACAAGCAACCAGAAGGATCCCTGCTGACAACTATATTTTCCTGTACTCACACAACAGCACATCAGACTGGTATGCTGTGTAAAGTGTGTGTGTGCTGAACATAGAGTCACAATAGAAGTGTGTGTGAACCAGAGCAAAAGTTGTGTTTTGCTTTCACACAGGTGTGTGAGGGAGCATGCGGGTGGATATTCTATCTATGTGTGTATGTGTGTGTGTGCGTGCTCACACTCTGGCAGTAAGAGTCTTTTACTTATTGCATTAGATGGTTTCTGTGCTTCATACTCAAGCTCTGATACTGCCCAAACACACACACAGCCACACAGTTGTGGAGAGAGAGAGATGAACACAAAAGGAGAGACAGAGGGAGAGAGATAAAGAAGAGGTGTGAGGTATTAAAGCCTCTCAGAGTAGCAGACTTGACACTGGGCAGTGGATATATATATATAGATATAGCCCCTGGTTCTCCTCAGACTTGACTGCCCTTGACCAGCACAAAAACATCCTGTGGCGTACTGCAATAGCATCGAACAGCCCCCGCGATATGCAACTTTTTAGGGAAGTCAGGAACCAATATACACAATCAGTTAGGAAAGCAAAGGCTAGCTTTTTCAAACAGAAATGTGCATTCTGTAGCACTAACTCCAAAAAGTTTTGGGACACTGTAAAGTCCATGGAAAATAAGAGCACCTCCTCCCAACTGAGGCTAGGAAACACTGTCACCACCGATAAATCTACAATAATCGAGAATTTCAACAAGCATTTTGCTACGGCTGGCCATGCTTTCCACCTGGCTACCACTACCCCGGCCACCAGCTCTGCACCCTCTGCCATTTCGAATCCCACCGTACCTTCTCCGCTATGCAATCCGGTTTCCGAGCTGGTCATGGGTGCACCTCAGCCACGCTCAATGTCCTAAACGATATTATAAACGCGATCGATAAAAGAATGTACTGCGCAGCCATCTTCATCGACCTGGCCAAGGCTTTCGACTCTGTCAACCACCGCATTCTTATTGTCAGACTAAATAGCCTTGGTTTCTCAAATGACTGCCTCGCCTGGTTCACCAACTACTTCTCAGATAGAGTTCAATGTGTCAAATCGGAGGGCCTGTTGTCTGGACCTCTGGCCGTCTCTATGGGGGTGCCACAGGGTTCAATTCTCGGGCCGACTCTATTCTCTGTGTATATCAATGATGTCGCTCTTGCTGCTGATGACGCTCGGATCCACCTCTATGTGGACCATTTTGTATACATCTGGCCCTTTATTGGACACTGTGTTAACAAACCTCCAAACGAGATTCAACGCCATACAACACTCCTTCCGTAGCCTCCAACTGCTCTTAAACACTAGTAAAACTAAATGCATGCTCTTCAACCGAACGCTGCTTGCACCCGCCCACCCGACTAGAATCACTACTCTCGGCGGGTCTGACCTAGAGTATGTGGACAACTACAAATACCTAGGTGTCTGGTTAGAATGTAAACTCTCCTTCCAGACTCACATTAAGCATCTCCAATCAAAAGTTAAATCTAGAATCAGCTTCCTATTTCGCAACAAAGCCTCCTTCACTCATGATGCCAAACATGCCCTCGTAAAACTGACTATCCTACCGATCCTTGACTTCGGCGATGTCATTTACAAAATAGCCTCCAACACTCTACTCAGCAAATTGGATGTAGTCTATCACAGTGCCATCCGTTTTGTCACCAAAGCCCCATATACTACCCACCATTGTGACCTGTACGCTCTTGTTGGCTGGCCCTCACTACATATTCGTCGCCAAACCCACTGGTTCCAGGTCATCTATAAATCACTGCTAGGCAAATCCCCGTCTTATCTTAGCTCACTGGTCACCATAGCAACACCCACCCGTAGTCTGCGCTCCAGCAGGTATATCTCACTGGTCATCCCCAAAGCCAACACCTCCTTTGGCCGCCATTCCTTCCAGTTCTCTGCTGCCAATTACTGGAACGAACTGCAAAAATCTCTGAAGCTGGAGACTCTTATCTCCCTCACTAACTTTAAGCGTCAGTTGTCAGAGCAGCTTACCGATCACTGCACCTGTACACAGCCTTTCTGAAATTATCCCACCCAACTACCTCATCCCCATATTGTTATTTATTTTGCTAATTTGCACCCCAGTATCTATATTATATTTGCACATAATCTTTTGCACATCTATCATTCCAGTGTTATACAAAATTGTATCTATTTTGCACTATGGCCTATTTATTGCCTTACCTCCATAACTTGCTACATTTGCACACACTGTATATATATTTTCTGTTGTATTTTTGACTTTATGTTTTGTTTACCCCATATGTAACTCTGTGTTGTTGTTTTTTATCGCACTGCTTTGCTTTATCTTGGCCAGGTCGCAGTTGTAAATGAGAACTTGTTCTCAACTGGCTTACCTGGTTAAATAAAGGTGAAATAAAAAATAAAAATAATAATATATATAGATATATGTAGATATATTTAGATATATGTAGATATATTTAGGGAGAGCGAGACTGAGTGGAGGAATGGAGGATAGAAGGAATGTGTTGTCTCTGAGCCTGCTCTTCCTGCTCTAAGGCAACCCTGACGCTAGCAATGTGTGTGTGTCCAACTGGTATGGAGATGGTTCAGTGGACCGCCTGAAACCGGCCCACTCCAGAACAGAATGGACACACTCACACACACACACTGGGCTCTCCCCCGGGTGTCTCCTCACATCTGCACTGTCATCTCTGTCTGGACGAGCTCATTATGGGACAGAGATCTGTGAAGCGAGGGAGCCCTAGTGTGTGTGTGTGTGTGTGTGTGCCAAGCTCTGCAACCCCCCGGTGTGTGTGTGCAGAACAGGGGCATGTGATAGATAGACCGTGACCAGCACAATAATCGATTTAAAGCCGGACAGAGCTTTAAGACTTCTTGTATGTGTGTGTGTATGTGTATGTGTGTGCGTGGCTCTTGGTGTGTGTGTCTCAATAAGCAGGCAGGTCACCGTGATACATGTCAGTATTCGACATCCATCCATATCTGAGGATGTCGGGAGATGACGTGGAAACCGGCCACTAGGGACAACAGTGAGCGCTGTTACCTTCAAGTAGGTTTCGGATTTACTTTGCTAGGGCGTTGTGGACATGGATGGCGGATGGGCGTAAACTTCTGGTTCTAAAGGTTGCATGTTCAAATCCAGCGATAGAAAGTTGTTTTTGATATTTTTGTTTTAAGCCTATCCCAAACCTTAACCCTTACCTTAACCATTCGGAGCTAATGCCTAAACTTAACCCTAACCTTAGCAATTTGGAGTTAATGCCTAAACTTAATCTTAAACACTTCACGTTTGAGAAACATGGATGAACGTCTAATTCTCACGTGAGACTGTGAGAGCTTGTTGCTATAAGACTCTGGCTGTGCTGCTGAGATCTGATCCTGTCCTCACAGTGGGAGTTAGCTCTGAAGTTTAGCTCATACAGGATGTCTCAGCACAACACACACACACAAACACACAGACAAACGCACACACACACAGCCCTGAGCCAGTACACTGACTCAGGGCTGGGATTGGAAACTTTAGGGACTGTGACATCAGTAATCTGTTTCTATGACTGCTCTCCTCGGGTGCATTTCAAACGATTACAAGATGTTCTTGTCTCCTCTGCATCATTTCAAGCCCTATAGCAGTGTTTCCCAAACTCGGTCCTGGGGACCCCAAGGGTTGCACGTTTTGGTTTTTGCCCTAGCACTACACAACTGATTCAAATAATTAAAACTTAATGATGAGTTGATTATTTGCATCAGCTGTGTAGTGCTAGGGCAAAAACCAAAACGTGCACCCCGAGTTTGGGAAACACTACCCTATAGGGAAACACTAATGCATATGAAGGAGACGAGATGAGGAGAGGAAGCCCCTGTAGACTATTGAGATGCAGCCCTCATCTGATGGCCAACTCACAGCAACATCATGACGTTCTGCAACAATGAATGCATGAATGTTGAAGGCTGTTTAAAATACCAACCCCCGCACCCCTGAGTCAACCACTAGCAAGAGCCATGCACAATTTATCCTATTTTGTTGCCTTACAACCTGGAATTAAAATTGATTTTTTTGGGGGGTTTGTATCATTTAATTTACACAACATGCCTACCACTTTGAAGATGCAAAATAATTTTTATTGTGAAACAAACAAGAAATAAGATTAAAAAAACTGAAAACTTGAGCATGCATAACTGCATAAAGTCAATACTTTGTAGAGCCCCCTTTTGCAGCAATTACAGCTGCAAGTCTCTTGGGGTATGTCTCTATAAGCTTGGCACATCTAGCCACTGGGATTTTTGCCCATTCTTCATGGCAAAACTGCTCCAGCTCCTTCAAGTTGGATGGGTTCCGCTGGTGTACAGCAATCTTTAAGTCATACCACAGATTCTCAGTTGGATTGAGGTCTGGGCTTTGACTAGGTCATTCCAAGACATTTAAATGTTTCCCCTTAAACCACTTGAGTGTTGCTTTAGCAGTATGCTTAGGGTCATTGTCCTGCTGGAAGGTGAACCTCCGTCCCAGTCTCAAATCTCTGGAAGGCTGAAACAGGTTTCCCTCAAGAATTTCCCTGTATGTATTGAAAATGTATGCATTCACTAACTGTAAGTCGCTCTGGATAAGAGCGTCTGCTAAATGGCTAAAATGTAAATGTAAATGTAAATTTTGTGCCATCCATCATTCCTTCAATTCTGATCAGTTTCCCAGTCCCTGCCGATGGAAAAACGTTTTCCTTGATGGCCAAAAAGCTCAATTTTAGTCTCATCTGACCAGAGTACCTTCTTCCATATGTTTGGGGAGTCTCCCACATGCCTTTTGGCGAACACCAAATGTGTTTGCTTATTTTTTTCTTTAAGCAATGGCTTTTTTCTGGCCATTCTTCCGTAAAGCCCAGCTCTGTGGAGTGTACGGCTTAAAGTGGTCCTATGGACAGATACTCCAATCTCCGCTGTGGAGCTTTGCAGCTCCTTCAGGGTTATCTTTGGTCTCTTTGTTGCCTCTCTGATTAATGCCCTCCTTGCCTGGTCCGTGAGTTTTGGTGGGTGGACCTCTCTTGGCAGGTTTGTTGTGGTGCCATATTCTTTCAATGTTTTAATAATGGATTCAATGGTGCTCCGTGGGATGTTCAAAGTTTCTGATATTTTTTTATAACCCAACCCTGATCTGTACTTCTCCACAACTTTGTCCCTGACCTGTTTGGAGAGCTCCTTGGTCTCCATGGTGCCACTTGCTTGGTGGTGCCCCTTGCTTAGTGGTTTTGCAGACTCTGGGGCCTTTCAGAACAGGTGCATATATACTGAGATCATGTGACAGATCATGTGACACTTTGATTGCACACAGGTGGACTTTATTTAACTAATTATGTGGCTTCTGAAGGTAATTGGTTGCACCAGATCTTATTTAGGGGCTTCATAG
Source organism: Coregonus lavaretus (assembly GCF_964263955.1). Lineage (NCBI taxonomy): Eukaryota > Metazoa > Chordata > Actinopteri > Salmoniformes > Salmonidae > Coregonus > Coregonus lavaretus. Next base: position 26,125,179 of record NC_140008.1, on the reverse strand, counting down.
CAAAGGGGGTGAATACATATGCACGCACAACCTTTCTGTTATTTATTTTTTAGAATTGTTTTAAACAAGTTATTTTTTTCATTTTACTTCACCAATTTGGACTATTTTGTGTATGTCCATTACATGAAATCCAAATAAAAACCCATTTAAATTGCAGGTTGTAATGCAACAAAATAGAAAAAGGGGGGTGAATACTTTTGCAAGGCACTGTATATACACACACACAGATCTCTTGGGGGATGACAGGGGGTTCCAGATGCCACGGGGTGCACCCTCCCCGCTCTTATTGGTCAGTTGCTGACAACAGCAAGATTCTAGAACATTGCCCTTGACGACTGTGACACGCTGCGCAACAACAGTTCTGTAACAGCGAGAGAACCTTCACACAGACACACACACATACACACCCCAGCCTTCCATCTGTAAACACACCTACCCCCACACACACACTACATGCCCTTCCAGGACCCCCCTACATTGTTTACATCCCGGCCATTGGTCCCTTCACCCCTTACACACCCCACACATATCTTACACCCCTTACACACCCCACACATCTCTTACACCCCTTACACATCCCAAATCCCCCTGATCCTATTTCTCCTTCAGTGGTCGTATTTATACCCTGCTCTGTCCTCTCACGGGTTAACACATACCCTTCCTGGCCCTGTCTGCATGACAACAGAACCACCAACACCCCACTGTATCCAGACTGAGCAGCAGATATGTCCTCCTAGGAGACCATGGGCGATATTATCTGTCCATTCAACAGACGAGATGGCTGCAGGGTGTGTGTGTGTGTGTGTTTGTTTGTGGTATGTGTGTTTGAAGTAAGGTCATATCGTACATGGGACAGACACCTTAACAGCAGTCTCATCTGTCTTGAGGTTGTGGGTCTATTGAGACAGTTTAGCTGCTCCTAAGTACATCATCTGATAATGACCAGCTAAAGATCTAACCGTTTAGCTGTGTATCTGTGTCTCTCTCTGTGTGTGTGTGTGTGTATGTGTGTATGTGTGTGTCTGTGTGTGTGCATGAGAGTGTGCGTGTCTACTTGCTTGAGTGCCTGCTTGTTTGCGTGCTTGCGGGTGTGCATGTAGTGACAGCTAAGGACTCGTCTCCTGAATGTGGAGGGATAGAGAGACGGATGAAGAGAGAGATGGAAAGACAGATGGAAGAAGGGGTGCTAATGTTCCTAGGCCTAAGGGTCTGACTTTAGCTGTGCCCTTGAGAGGAGTGTGTGTGTGTGTCGGTGTGGATGCGTCTCAGTAGGCAGGGACATGGAGTGTGATTACAAATGAACCCCCCCTCCCCCACAGTCAAAAGTAGTGCTGATATCCTCCTATTGCTTCACGCCCACATATAGACCCACACACTGCTGCTCTCATCAACTACACTGGAAATAACCCATCTGACTAAACTCAACTCCATGGTGGAGGAAGTTTCTGATGAGACCAGGCTTTGTGGAATTCAGCTCTGACTACATCGATTCGCCTAAGGTCAATACTTCAAAAAATAACAATTATGGAACTATTACCTTGTACCTATGCGTGCCTTTCTTTGTTTGCTTAAATCCATACTTTTTAATAAAACGTTAATCAAATACAACCACCGACTGTTTCCTTGTTAAGATCCAATTGGCACATGTGCTGAGTTGCCATTTTAGAGCAACAGCAATGAGCAAAGAGTCGGTGGTTGTATTTGATTAACATTTATTGAGCAAACAAAGAAAGGCATGCAACTACAGAGGACAAACATACTGTAGGTACAAGCTCAATTCCTGAATTCCACAAAGCCTGGTCTCTGCTCAACTCCATTGATGGAGTTCATCAGAAACTTCCTTCACCATGGAGTTGAGTTTAGTTAGCTAGAAATAATCTGGCTAACAAACACACACACACTGCTCTCGTGTGTGCGCTCTTTACTAACAAGTTTGAGGTGGACAGAAGGGAGAGAGGGATGGAGGGGGAGAGAGAGAGAGAGAGAGAGAGAGAGAGAGAGAGAGAGAGAGAGAGAGAGAGAGAGAGAGAGAGAGAGAGAGAGAGAGAGAGAGAGAGAGAGAGAGAGAGAGAGAGAGAGAGAGAGAGAGAGAGAGAGAGAGAGAGAGAGAGAGAGAGAGAGAGAGAGAGAGAGGGAGAGAGAGAGAGAGAGAGAAAGGGGGGAGAGAGAGGGGGGTGGGGGGGTGTCAGAGAGAAAGAGTGACAGAGAGAGGAGGGGCAGGGTTAGTCTAGACCTATGAATCACTTGTTCCCCCTGTGATGGTTGTGTTTATGCCACAATAAAAGGTGATAGATTTTAAAAGTTAAAAGACAAATCTTTAGGACTGGGCCCACAGAGATCCTATTGAATTAATTGGGATTCTATATGTAATTCTATGATTAGGCCCAAAACATTTAAAAATAGGAGGCTAATAAAATTACCAGGAAGAAATGAATTCTACTTTCACCCCTGGCTGGACTAGAATATGAACCTAACCTACTGTAGACCTACACACTATGTATTTATCTGTGTCTCCTTACACATAATAATGATTTGAATTCATAGTGCTTTTCTCAAACAAAGCGCATAACATTGAATGCAGGGTAACTCACTCTTATTTTTGCTTCACCAGAGAAACCAGCTCTTAGTATCTGTGCTGAGACAGGCTAGCAGTGTGTGTGTGTGTGTGTGTGTGTGTGTGTGTGTGTGTGTGTGTAACAGTGGGGGGTGTATTGCTCTTAATAGTTCAGAAGTTACTCTGTAGTCCTGAAGTGGAAGGCCTATTCCCCCTTGTTGCTCTCTCGCACGCTCTCGCACGCTCTCGCACGCTCTCGCACGCTCTCACACGCACGCACGCTCTCGCACACTCTCGCACGCACGCACGCACGCACACACACACACACACACACACACACACACACACACACACACACACACACACACACACACACACACACACACACACACACACACACACACACACACACACACACACACACACAGGGTATAATGTCTGTCCTGTTCTCGCCCACTTAGAGACACCCAGTCAGAACAGGACTGTCTCTCTACAGAGTCCAAGGTCACAGTGTCCTTTATTCTCATCTCTCCGTCCCTCTTCTTTCCTCCTTATTTTCTTCAATGTCCTTCCATCACTCCATAGCTCCTTGTAATGTATCTTCTCTTCTTCTTCTTCTGCCTTTTCTATTTTGTTCTCTTCTCTTCTAGCTGCTCACAGGCTCTAATCCCCTCTTCCTCTCCCCTCCTACTCATCACGCCATCACACCTGCATGCCAGGCTTATTCAGATCCCCGTTCCCCTGATTCCCTCCCCCCATTATCCCTCCCCCCATATGTCTCTCCTCCTCATCATCACTGTCCATGTCTTCCCCCTTCCTCTTGTTGTATCTCTCGTACAGCACCATGAGGACACCCATCACCCATGCCGACACGGTGCCAGCACTGAAGATGACAAAGCCAATAGCGATAAAGAACAGATAGTCCCAGTAGCCCAGGCCCTGGTGGCAGTCTGCCCTCAGCTGCATGCCCACCTCAGCCAGCCGCTGCCCAGACACTTCCGGAGGCCCCTGGCACACAGTCTGACCCTCATCTGGAGAAAGGGAAATAAAACAGAGATAGTAAGGGGGGGTTAAAGAAATGGAGCGATGGGGGAGCAAGAGAAGAGCATTAGGCAGGGATGGGGAGAGAAAGAGTTGAGAGGAGAGGAGGGAAGGATGGAGGAGAGGGAAAGAAAGGTGAGGGAAAGAAAGAATGAGGGTGACGTAGAAGAGAGGGAGAGAGGGAGAGGGGGAGAGGGGGACAAAGAGGCAGAGAGGGGGAAAATAATTCAAGGTAGAGAAATTACCACAATGCAGCTCACACACACACACACATAAAAAGCTGTGATAACCTTGGTGATAAATGATCCGTAAAAACACTATAGATTTCCTCAGGGTAATGCAGATCTAGGACACGTCTAGGACACAGACTCATTAGAATGCTTAACACACACACACACACACACACACACACACACACACACACACACACACACACACACACACACACACACACACAGACTGGGATGAGCATTTAACTAGCCTTCATAGAAACACACACAAGGCATCTCCAAGGAGAGATAGTATTTTGCTGATAAAAGCACCACATTTGGTGCAGATGTAGATTTATGTGCCCTCAAAATATTTAGATATGGAGCCACATCTGATTTGGCCCATTGGGGGGCATTGCAGCCATTTTTTTAAATGGCAGCTGACGGTATCACTTTTCTTTACAATTCAGAAGGACTTTTTTGAGTTAAAAGCACCAAATTTGGCACAGAGGTAGATTTATGGACCCTGAAAAGATTTAGATATGAATCAAATCAAATCACATTTTATTTGCCACATGCGGTGAATACAACAGTGAAATGCTTACTTACAAGGCCTTAACAAACAATGCAGTAAAAAAAAAAAAAAGTGTTAAGTAAAGAAATAGATAAGTAAAAAATACAAATTGCAAATAATTAAAGAGCAGCAGTAAAATAAAATAACAGAAGGGAGGCTATATACAGGGGGTACTGGTACAGAGTCAATGTGCGGAAGCAACCACAGATTTGGCCCTTGGGGGCCGTGGCAAGCATCTTACAAAATGGCCACTGTCGGTAATATAATGTCAAGTTCTGAAGTCCTTTTTTTTATGAAAAACTCACTGCCTAGCAATACCAAGTTTTTACAACTCAGAAGGAGGATTTCAAGAGAATGGCTACCAAATTTAGTACAGAGATAAATATATGCACCCTGAAAATATTTTGATATGGAGACACCACAGATCTGGTCCCTGGGGGCCATTACTGCAATTTTACAAAATGCCTTTGACCCCAATTAGGCTAGATGTTATAGTTTAGAGAACCTTGTGTACATCTCCCAACATTTTATAACATGCCTGGTTGTCAATTGTCAAACTTATTCCATGGAGGGCCAAGTGTCTGCTGGTTTTTGTTATTTCCTTTCAATTTGTGACCAATTCTACTAAGATATTTTGAATTGTTTTAAAGTCATACCAAGGATAATTTTGCTATTTGATTTAGAATTTTAAGACCCCTTGAAGTATAAAAAAATATATATACCAAAAATATTTGATGAAACATTTGATTTGGTCTTACTGCTATTAGCCCATACAAACACATTGAATAACAGATTCACTACATGGAACAACAGATAAAAAATCAAAAGGAAGTTTGTTCTGAAGTGTCTATCCTATAACTGAGAGGTATAAGAAAGATCAGGAAACATGTATTTAGCCCCTTATTTTCCAGGGTCCCCTGTAGCTCAGTTGGTAGAGCATGGCGCTTGCAACGCCAGGGTTGTGGGTTCGTTTCCCACGGAGGGCCAGTATGAAAATGTATGCACTCACTAACTCTGGATAAGAGCATCTGCTAAATGACTAAAATGTAAAATATACAGTGCCTTCGGAAAGTATTCAGAACCCTTGACATTTTCCACACTTTGTTACGTTACAGCCTTATTCTAAAATTGATTAAATAAAAACAATTCCTCAGCAATCTACACACAATAACCCATAATGACAAAGCGAATACAGGTTTTTAGAAATGTTTGCAAATGTACATAAAACTTTTTTTACATAAGTATTTAAACCCTTTGCTATGTGACACGAAATTGAGCTCAGGTGAATCCTGTTTCCATGGATCATCCTTGAGATGTTCTACAAGGTACCAAAAGGTACCAAAAAATTCTGCAGCATTGAAGGTCCACAAGAACGCAGTGGCCTCCATCATTCTTAAATGGAAGAATTTTGGAACCACCAAGACTCTTCCTAGAGCTGGCCGCCCGGCCAAACTGAGCAATCGGGGGAGAAGGGCCTTGGTCAGGGAGGTGACCAAGAACTCGATGGTCACTCTGACAGAGCTCTAGAGTTCCTCTGTGGAGCTGGGAGAACCTTCCAGAAGGACAACCATCTCTGCAGCACTCCACTAATCAGGCCTTTATGGTAGAGTGGCCAGATGGAAGCCACTCCTCAGTATAAGGCACATGACAGTCCACTTAGAGTTTGCCAAAAGGCACCTAAAGACTCTCAGACCTTGAGAAACAAGATTCTCTGGTCTGATGTAACCAAGATTGAACTCTTTGGCCTGAATGCCAAGCGTCACGTCTGGAGGAAACCTGGCACCATCCCTACAGTGAAGCATGGTGGTGGCAGCATCATGCTGTGGGGATGTCTTTCAGCGGCAGGGACTGGGAGACTAGTCAGGATCGAGGCAAAGATGAATGAAGCAAAGTACAGAGAGCTCCTTGATGACAACCTGCTCCAGAGCGCTCAGGACCTCAGACTGGGGCGAAGGTTCACCTTCCAACAGGACAACGACCCTAAGCACACAGCCAAGACAACGCAGGAGTGGCTTCTGGACAAGTCTCTGAATGTCCTTGAGTGGCCCAGTCAGAGCCCGGACTTGAACCCGATCGAACAGCTCTGGAGAGACCTGAAAATAGCTGTGCAGCAATGCTCCCCATCCAACCTGACAGAGCTTGAGAGGATCTGCAGAGAAAAATTGGAGAAACTCCCCAAATACAGGTGTGCCAAGCTTGTAGCATCATACCCAAGAAGACTCGAGGCTGTAATCGCTGCCAAAGGTGCTTCAACAAAGTACTGAGTAAAGGGTCTGAATACCTATGTAAATGTAATATTTCAGGTAGTTTTTTTTATACATTTGCAAAAAATTATAAAAAACATGTTTTGCTCCGTCATTGATGGATGAGGGGAATAAAATAAGAAAATCAATTTTAGGATAAGGCTGTAACCTAACAAAATGTTCGAAAAAGTCAAGGGGTCTGAATACTTTCCGAAGGCACTGTACTTCCATTTATTTTTTCAACTGGTAACGGGGGACCTTCAGACGAGTCTTGTGATGCCTGTGGGTGTCCTACAGCAAAACAAACGACACGTACGTGTTCGTGAGAATCTTACTTTTCCACATAATAGTCATAATAGTCAAACCATTCGGAAGCTACAGACAATTTTGTGAGAAGACCGATTTTCGGGATGTCTCATGGTCTGACAAACACCACTCTAGCTCTGTCACCTTTCACCGCAGATGCAAAAGTGCGACATCGGCACATTCGATAAAAAACAACATATATCTCTAGCTAACTTTGGGATTTTTACTAGCTAACATACATTTTGAGAGTTATATTCTCTCTCTCTCTCTCTCTGGGCGGCAGGTAGCTTAGTGGGTAAGAGCGTTGTGCCAGTAACAGAAAGGTTGCTGGTTCTAATCCCCGAGCTGACTATGTGAAAAATCTGTCGATGTGCCCTTAAGCAAGGCACTTAACCCTAATTGCTCCTGTAAGTCGCTCTGGATAAGAGTGTCTACTAAAAATGTATCTCTCTCTCTTATGTACTACTCATCACATGTTAAGTGGCTACTCCACATCTCTGTCAGTCAATCTATTACAGCCAATGATGTGTGAGGAGAGAGCGGAGACCCCTGCAGACTGACCTGGGTCACTTCTGTCTCCCCATCACTGACTGACTGCACCAGAAAGTGAAAGAGTGGAGGAGGGAGATAGAGAGAAAGTGTGAAAGAAGGGGAGAGTTCTTTCTTCACATGTCATTTAATTTAATCTCTCTCTCTCTTTCTCTCACTCAATCCCCACCTCCTCCCTCCATCATCCATTTCTCATGCTTAATTGCACGGAGTTGTCCTTTCCAAAAAAGAAGATAGTGAACTTTTCAAGAGGCCTCTTTTTTCCTTCCTAGACAAATAAAGGTGTGTGTGTGTGTGTGTGTGTGTGTGTGTGTTGCGCATGTGTGTGTGTGCATGTGTGTGTCTGGCTGTGAACGGGGTACTGATGATTCATACTGTTAACTATGTTAATTAAACTGCACTCATCTTTCAATAATACCAGAGGTCTGAAGGAGAGGGGGAATGATGGAGAGAGAGGGTTCAGATAGTACGGGAGAGTTCCAGAAGAGAAGGGAAATAGCACAGGAGAGACAGACTATCTAACTACAGAGTTCACCACCATTATATAAAAAACGATCTAATCAGATACAGAGATATCCTATTTAATTATATTTGTAATTCTACACTCTTAGAAAAAAAGTTGCTATCTAGAACCTAAAAGGGTTCTTCGGCTGTCCCCATAGGAGAACCCTTTGAAGAACCCTTGTTAGTTCCAGGTAGAACTCTTTTGGTTCCAAGTAGAAACGTTTTGGGTTCCATGTAGAACCCTTTCCACAGAGGGTTCTACATGGAACCCAAAATGGTTCTACCTGGAACCAAAAAGGGTTTTTACCTGGAACCAAAAAGGGTTTTCCTATGGTGACAGCTGAAGAACCCTTTTGGTACCCTTTTTTCTAAGAGTGTATGATCAGATATCTGTAGCCCTCAGTAGTTCTGTATCATGTATTTAGAGTGTAAATCCACAATCAGCAGGACAATCTTAGATTAGTTTAAATGGCTAATCAAGGACATATCCAATCTTAATCCATCCTATAACTGGTACAGTGGGGAAAAAAAGTATTTAGTCAGCCACCAATTGTGCAAGTTCTCCCACTTAAAAAGATGAGAGGCCTGTAATTTTCATCATAGGTACACGTCAACTATGACAGACAAAATGAGATTTTTTTTCTCCAGAAAATCACATTGTAGGATTTTTAATGAATGTATTTGCAAATTATGGTGGAAAATAAGTATTTGGTCAATAACAAAAGTTTCTCAATACTTTGTTATATACCCTTTGTTGGCAATGACACAGGTCAAACGTTTTCTGTAAGTCTTCACAAGGTTTTCACACACTGTTGCTGGTATTTTGGCCCATTCCTCCATGCAGATCTCCTCTAGAGCAGTGATGTTTTGGGGCTGTCGCTGGGCAACACGGACTTTCAACTCCCTCCAAAGATTTTCTATGGGGTTGAGATCTGGAGACTGGCTAGGCCACTCCAGGACCTTGAAATGCTTCTTACGAAGCCACTCCTTCGTTGCCCGGGCGGTGTGTTTGGGATCATTGTCATGCTGAAAGACCCAGCCACGTTTCATCTTCAATGCCCTTGCTGATGGAAGGAAGTTTTCACTCAAAATCTCACGATACATGGCCCCATTCATTCTTTCCTTTACACGGATCAGTCGTCCTGGTCCCTTTGCAAAAAACAGCCCCAAAGCATGATGTTTCCACCCCCATGCTTCACAGTAGGTATGGTGTTCTTTGGAGGCAACTCAGCATTCTTTGTCCTCCAAACACGACGAGTTGAGTTTTTACCAAAAAGTTATATTTTGGTTTCATCTGACATTTACATTTTAGTCATTTAGCAGACGCTCTTATCCAGAGCGACTTACAGGAGCAATTAGGGTTAAGTGCCTTGCTCAAGGGCACATCGACAGATTTTTCACCTAGTCGGCTCGGGGATTAGAACCAGCGACCTTTCGGTTACTGGCACTACGCTCTTAACCACTAAGCTACCTGCCGCCCCTGACCATATGACATTCTCCCAATCCTCTTCTGGATCATCCAAATGCACTCTAGCAAACTTCAGACGGGCCTGGACATGTACTGGCTTAAGCAGGGGGACACGTCTGGCACTGCAGGATTTGAGTCCCTGGCGGCGTAGTGTGTTACTGATGGTAGGCTTTGTTACTTTGGTCCCAGCTCTCTGCAGGTCATTCACTAGGTCCCCCCGTGTGGTTCTGGGATTTTTGCTCACCGTTCTTGTGATCATTTTGACCCCACGGGGTGAGATCTTGCGTGGAGCCCCAGATCGAGGGAGATTATCAGTGGTCTTGTATGTCTTCCATTTCCTAATAATTGCTCCCACAGTTGATTTCTTCAAACCAAGTTGCTTACCTATTGCAGATTCAGTCTTCCCAGCCTGGTGCTGGTCTACAATTTTGTTTCTGGTGTCCTTTGACAGCTCTTTGGTCTTGGCCATAGTGGAGTTTGGAGTGTGACTGTTTGAGGTTGTGGACAGGTGTCTTTTATACTGATAACAAGTTCAAAGAGGTGCCATTAATACAGGTAACGAGTGGAGGACAGAGGAGCCTCTTAAAGAAGAAGTTACAGGTCTGCGAGAGCCAGAAATCTTGCTTGTTTGTAGGTGGCCAAATACTTATTTTCCACCATAATTTGCAAATAAATTCATAAAAAATCCTACAATGTGATTTTCTGGAAAAAAAAATCTCAATTTGTCTGTCATAGTTGACATGTACCTATGATGAAAATTACAGGCCTCTCGCATCTTTTTAAGTGGGAGAACTTGTACAATTGGTGGCTGACTAAATACTTTTTTTCCCCACTGTATGTGTCTATATCCAACTGGATCATGAGGCTGTAGCTGAGGACAGGTGTCTAATACCATCTCAGATTGGACAGGTGTGTGTGTGTGTTTGTGTGTGCGTGTGTGTTTGTGTGTGCGTGTGTGTGTGTCCGTATGCTTGTGTGTGTGGTGCATGCTTGTGTGTGCATATTTATGTGTGTGTGTGTGTGTGTGTGTGTGTGTGTGTGTGTGTGTGTGTGTGTGTGTGTGTCAGGCACTCTCTGAGGTTAATGCAGGTCAGGATCTGACAAAACAGATCAGACATGGCGGGTAACCTAAGCTTTCCCTGTCGGGGCAGAATATAATAGTACATGATTTCACACACGCGAACACACACACACACACACACACACACACACACACACACACACACACACACACACACACACACACACACACACACACACACACACACACACACACACACACACACACACACACACACACACACACACACACACACAGTCTGCTTCAGCCCTAGGGGAGAGGGGATTGCTGTGCCTCCTTCCCCTCAGATGCACCAGAATGGATGGTCCACTGTCTGTCCCTCTCTCTTTCTGACTCCGTCTCTGTCTGTTTTCCATCTATCTATCTTTCTCTCTCTGTCTCTGTCTCTGTCTCTGTCTCTGTCTCTGTCTATCTGCCTCTGCCCACAGAGATAATGAACTAAACCTCTGTGGGTGCTTGACTGTCAGTATCTCTCTGTGTAACAACCATGAAGAGAGTGACGTGCAACAGCTCTCATACAGAAGTGGCTTTCAGCTACTCTGTACTACTGCTAAAACACAACACTGTTTAGAGTGACTAACTCCTCTTTTTTACCTTCACACTGAAAACCACAGCACAGGTGTTTTTTGAGAGAGTCGTCTTTCCAAGCCCTCACTTTACTAAAACCGTACTGAAGAGCTGGGTGATATATTCTGTACTATATTATATACTACTAGTGGTTATCCTGCCCTTACAGATGGTAAATAATTGGAAACTAATTATTTCATTCAATGCAATTTCCCCCTCCTGCAAATCAAAAATGTATTTATCTGTTCAGCTTTCACTTGGGGCTAATCACCATCTGAGGAAGTGGAAACTCAAAACCCAGCTAGATCTATATAGCAGGAAATATAATTATAAAGGACTAATTGATCATTCTAACAGTAAATGTAATGTGTTAAAAAACGTTGCAACATAGGCCTACTACACAATTATGTGGCCTTTATATAGGCCTATGCAATCACCTCGAATGGCAGATGCGCGCTTCCCGCTAGCTTTCCCACACGCTTCCTGCCTATAGGGGCTATAGGTACAGTGCATTCGGAAAGTATTCAGACCCCTTGACTTTTTCCAAATTTTTTACGTTACAGCCTTATTCTAAAATGGATTTTTTTTATTTAAACCTCAGCAATCTACACACAATACCCCATAATGAGAAAGCGAAAACAGATTTAAAAAAAACTGAAATAGCTTATTTACATAAGTATTCAGACCCTTTGCTATGAGACTCGAAATTAAGCTCAGATGCATCCTGTTTCCATTTATGAAAAATGTATGCACTCACTAACTGTAAGTCGCTCTGGATAAGAGCGTCTGCTAAATGATTAAAATGTAAATGTAAATGTAATAATCCTTGAGATGTTCCCAAGCCATGAGGTCGAAGGAATTGTCCGTAGAGCTCCGAGACAGGATTGTGTCGAGGCACAGATCTAGGGAAGGGTACCAAAAAATGTCAGCAGCATTGAAGTTCCCCAAGAACACAGTGGCCTCCATCATTCTTAAATGGAAGAAGTTTGGAACCACCAAGACTCTTCCTAGAGTTGGCCGCCCAGCCAAACTGAGCAATTGGGGGAGAAGGGCATTGGGCAGGGAGGTGACCAAGAACTCGATGGTCATGCTGACAGAGCTCTAGAGTTCCTCTGTGGAGATGGGAGAACCTTCCAGAAGGACAACCATCTCCGCAGCACACCACCAATCAGGCCTTTATGGTAGAGTGGCCAAATGGAAGCCACTCCTCAGTAAAAGGCACACGACAGCCCGCTTGGAGTTTGCCAAAAGGCACCTAAAGACTCTCAGACCATGAGAAACAAGATTCTCTGGTCTGATAAAACCAAGATTGAACTCTTTGGCCTGAATGCCAATCATCACATCTGTTAGAAACCTGGCACCATCCCTACGGTGAAGCATGGTGGTGGCAGCATCATGCTGTGGGAATGTTTTTCAGGGACTGGGAGACTAGTCAGGATCGAGCAAAGATGAAGAGAGATCCTTCATGAAAACCTGCTCCAGAGCGCTCAGGACCTCAGACTGGGGTGAAGGTTCACCTTCCAACAGGACAATGACCCTAAGCACACAGCCAAAACAACGCAAGAGTGGCTTCGGGACAAGTCTCTGAATGTCCTTGAGTGGCCCAGCCAGAGCCCGGACTTGAACCCGATCGAACAGCTCTGGAGAGACCTGAAAATAGCTGTGCAGCGACGCTCCCCATCCAACCTGACAGAGCTTGAGAGGATCTGCAGAGAAGAATGGGAGAAACTCCCCAAATACAGGTGTGCCAAGCTTGTAGCGTCATGTCCAAGAAGACTCGATGCTGTAATCGCTGCCAAAGGTGCTTCAACAAAGTACTGAGTAAAGGGTCTGAATACTTATGTAAATGTGACATTTCAGGTTTTAATTTTTTTTAAATTAGCAAACATTTATAAAAACCTGTTCTTGCTTCATCATTATGGGGATTGATGAGGAAAAAAAACTATTTAATCAATTTTAGAATAAGGCTGTAACGTAACAAAATTTGGAAAAAGTCAAGGGGTCTGAATACTTTCCGAAGGCACTGTATCTCAAAGATATGTCTCTTCAAAGTAAAAACTTTCCTAAAATCGTCAATATTGAGAGTTGGGAAATAAATGTCATACCTGCAGGAAGCCGAGACTCTTCTCTTTCCAACTGTCACAACAAAGTGTATAGCAAAATGCGAGAACATTGTAATGTTATTGTAGGCTAGGGCTGGTCCTGCATGTCCGTTGCGCACGCCACACATCGAAGCTTGGAGTGGGAGTGTAATTTCCACTTCTCCGGGCTGACTAATCTACCAGCTCACGTTTGCTGCCTATGTTTTAGACCTAGTGCTTCTTTGACTCATGCACCTGGCTTTATTTGAAAGGATTTACGGTTAGTTTAATCGTTGGAGAAAACATGGCAGCAAGGCATCACATTTACAAATTTTACGTATGGGCCCATAGGTTATAAGAGGAGTAGCGCAGTTGATAGGATACCTTACAGACGGTATGAAAAGTATTTCATTCTGATCAATGCGATTTGTCTTTGAGGACAGTGAACTGCTTGCAAATAGTTTTATGTTCAAATTGAGCTTTGAACATACAACAATATTAGCCCATTGACTTGTTAAATCATTGGAATTTGTACATAGAAATAGTGTGGAGTGCAGAGGATCCTATAAATTAGGCTATTGTTTGTCAAATCTAAAATAATCTAGACCTACAGTACCAGTCAAAAGTTTGGACACACCTACTCATTCAAGGGTTATTCTTTATTTTTACTATTTTCTACATTGTAGAATAATAGTGAAGACATAAAAACTATGAAATAACACATATGGAATCATGTAGTACCCAAAAATGTGTTTTTATATTTTTATTTTATATTTTAGATTCTTCAAAGTAGCCATCCTTTGCCTTGATGACAGCTTTGCACACTCTTGGCATTCTCTCAACCAGCTTCATGAGGTAGTCACATGTAATGCATTTCAATTAACAGGTGTGCCTTGTTAAAAGATAATTTGTTTAATGCGTATGAGCCAATCAGTTGTGTTGTGACAAGGTAGGGGTGGTATACAGAAGATAGCCCTATTTGGTAAAAGACCAAGTCCATATTATGGCAAGAACAGCTCAAATAAGCAAAGAGAAATGACAGTACATCATTACTTTAAGCCATGAAGGTCAGTCAATTCTGAAAATGTCAAAAACTTTGAAAGTAACACACACATCTCAACATCAACTGTTCAGAGGAGACTGCGTGAATCAGGCCTTCATGGTCGATTTGCTGCAAAGAAACAACTACTAAAGGACACCAATAAGAAGAAGAGACTTGCTTGGGCCAAGAAACACGAGCAATGGACATTAGACTGGTGGAAATCTGTCCTTTGGTCTGATGTGTCCAAATTTGAGATTTTTGGTTCCAACTGCCGTGTCTTTGTGAGACACAGAGTAGGTGAACGGATAATCTTGGCATGTGTGGTTCCCACCATGAAGCATGGAGGAGGAGGTGTGATGGTGTGGGGGTGCTTTGCTGGTGATACTGTCTGTGATTTATTTAGAATTCAAGGCACACTTAACCAGCATGGCAACCACAGCATTCTGCATCAATATGCCATCCCATCTGGTTTGCGCTTAGTGGGCCTATCATTTGTTTTTCAACAGGACAATGCCCCAAAACACACCTCCAGGCTGTGTAAGGGCTATTTGACCAAGAAGGAGAGTGATGGGGAGTCACGCGGGACCGGCGAAAAAGATGGCAGCACATTAGAGAGCTCCTAACATCCGCATGTAAATACTGAAATTCAACAGCATACACTTTCATTTTTGTCTAAATACACTGCTCAAAAAAATAAAGGGAACACTAAAATAACACATCCTAGATCTGAATGAATGAAATAATCTTATTAAATACTTTTTTCTTTACATAGTTGAATGTGCTGACAACAAAATCACACAAAAATTATCAATGGAAATCAAATTTATCAACCCATGGAGGTCTGGATTTGAAGTCACCCTCAGAATTAAAGTGGAAAACCACAGTACAGGCTGATCCAACTTTGATGTAATGTCCTTAAAACAAGTCAAAATGAGGCTCAGTAGTGTGTGTGGCCTCCACGTGCCTGTATGACCTCCCTACAACACCTGGGCATGCTCCTGATGAGGTGGCAGATGGTCTCCTGAGGGATCTCCTCCCAGACCTGGACTAAAGCATCCGCCAACTCCTGGACAGTCTATGGTGCAATGTGGCGTTGGTGGATGGAGCGAGACATGATGTCCCAGATGTGCTCAATTGGATTCAGGTCTGGGGAACGGGCGGGCCAGTCCATAGCATCAATGCCTTCCTCTTGCAGGAACTGCTGACACACTCCAGCCACATGAGGTCTAGCATTGTCTTGCATTAGGAGGAACCCAGGGCCAACCGCACCAGCATATGGTCTCACAAGGGGTCTGAGGATCTCATCTCGGTACCTAATGGCAGTCAGGCCACCTCTGGCGAGCACATGGAGGGCTGTGCGGCCCCCCAAAGAAATGCCACCCCACACCATGACTGACCCACCGCCAAACCGGTCATGCTGGAGGATGTTGCAGGCAGCAGAACGTTCTCCACAGCGTCTCCAGACTCTGTCACGTCTGTCACATGTGCTCAGTGTGAACCTGCTTTCATCTGTGAAGAGCACAGGGCACCAGTGGCGAATTTGCCAATCTTGGTGTTCTCTGGCAAATGCCAAACGTCCTGCACGGTGTTGGGCTGTAAGCACAACCCCCACCTGTGGACGTCGGGCCCTCATACCACCCTCATGGAGTCTGTTTCTGACCGTTTGAGCAGACACATGCACATTTGTGGCCTGCTGGAGGTCATTTTGCAGGGCTCTGGCAGTGCTCCTCCTGCTCCTCCTTGCACAAAGGCGGAGGTAGCAGTCCTGCTGCTGGGTTGTTGCCCTCCTACGGCCTCCTCCACGTCTCCTGATGTACTGGCCTGTCTCCTGGTAGCGCCTCCATGCTCTGGACACTACGCTGACAGACACAGCAAACCTTCTTGCCACAGCTCGCATTGATGTGCCATCCTGGATGAGCTGCACTGCCGGAGCCACTTGTGTGGGTTGTAGACTCCGTCTCATGCTACCACTAGAGTGAAAGCACCGCCAGCATTCAAAAGTGACCAAAACATCAGCCAGGAAGCATAGGAACTGAGAAGTGGTCTGTGGTCACCACCTGCAAAACCAGTCCTTTATTGGGGGTGTCTTGCTAATTGCCTATAATTTCCACCTGTTGTCTATTCCATTTGCACAACAGCATGTGAAATGTATTGTCAATCAGTGTTGCTTCCTAAGTGGACAGTTTGATTTCACAGAAGTGTGATTGACTTGGAGTTACATTGTGTTGTTTAAGTGTTCCTTAAATTTTTTTGAGCAGTTGACTTGAAGTACAATTTAATATAAAGATCATTTACATTTTGAAACATCTTGCTAAAGTGGCGTTATTGGAATGGAATAAAAACTTCTTCAAGCCCAACGCGGTATTCACAGAAGGCCACATCGACTAACAAACAAACAGCAAGTCCTCACGAATCCCCCCACAAAGACATGGATAAACACGTAAATCCAGAGAAATCGGTAAATCTGAAGGATCTATTTGAGCAAAGGGGAAAGATGAACACGATTTTGTTGGATGTTACATCCGATGTCTCCACGATAAAAACAACTACCGAGCGAAAGGAAAGAGTAGATGCGATACAAGAGAGGATGGAGGGGGCAGAGGGACGGATTTCGACAGTGGAGGAGTCCATCTCCCGTCTGGAGAAGGGTAATGAGAATCATGTATTGTGGAATCGTGTCGAAGAACTTGAGAACAGAAGTAGGAGAAATACGGTGAGATTGGTTAATCTGAAAGAGGGGAGTGAGGCTGGCGGTGGATTAATCTTGTGTGTGCAGAAAATCATCGCAGAAGGATTTGGATTTGATGACAGGTACGAATTCGAAATTGAACGAACCCATCGCAGTTTAACCATGCCTGACGAGAATAGGCCCCTGAGAACGGTTCTCATCCGCTTCCTACGATCTACAGCCCGGGACAAGGTAGTTAAAGCAGCTAAAGAAAAGGGTGGCGTTCAGTGGGAAGGCCACCGGCTGTCTTTTTTCCCGGACCTGTCCAAGGAACTGGCAATGAAAAGGAAGACATTTGCAACAGCGAAGAAACAACTACAAGAGAAGAATGGCAGGCACACACTGGCATTCCCAGTGACCCTGCTCTTTACTTGGAAGGAAAATACAATTATTTTCAAGGACAACGTGGAGGCAGAGAGATTCTTGCTAGAGCACGGTGTTTAGCCTAGATAAAGAAGACGAGACAAGGTAAAATACAAGTTGAATTGTATACCTTTAACTTTACAAATGAAGGTAGCCTCCGTGTTTGCGGGACTCTGGGGAGTGTTGCTAATTTAGCCTTTCAAGCACCTCACGGACCATAAGGAATTTTGAGTTGAGACTGCAGGTTAACTTCTGCAGCATCAAAGACAGTTCTGTGATGGTTGACTCATCGAGAAGCATCATTACGTTCCTAGTTGCTTTGTTTTATTTTGGGATTTGTTTTTTTATGTTTATTTACACAGTTTTATTGTACAGCTGGAGCATATATTGTGAAATGTTATATAATGATGTTCATTAGAGTTGTCACGTGTGTTAAATGGGACACTTCACGCTCACAAGCTATAACTACTCAGCTCAAATATGGTTAATGGTTATGTAAACATAATCTCTTGGAATGTAAATGGTTGTGGTAACCAAGTGAAGAGGAAACATTTTTATTTGACATATTTAAAATCAAAACAGGCAGATATTGTGTTCATTTAACATTTAACAGATACAGAGGCACTGATATTTAGAGGAGGCTGGGTTGCAGAAGTTTATCATAGCTCATTTTCTTCCAAACAAAATGGGGTGATTATTCTGATAAGCAAAATACTTAATTTTGTAATGTTGAAGCAACACTCTGATGAGTTTGGCAGGCTCATCTGCATTGAGGCTCTTATAAATGGGATTAAGGTAGTGTTATGCAACATATATGCTCCCAGCAAGGAGGACCCTGATTTTTTTCA
Source organism: Coregonus lavaretus (assembly GCF_964263955.1). Taxonomy (NCBI): domain Eukaryota; kingdom Metazoa; phylum Chordata; class Actinopteri; order Salmoniformes; family Salmonidae; genus Coregonus; species Coregonus lavaretus. The sequence continues at coordinate 26,107,021 of NC_140008.1, read as the reverse complement.
TGAGGTCAATGTTATGCTGGGAAATATGGAGGGGCAGATCGTCCATGTTGGAGACTTTAACCAAGTGATGGACAATATGATTGATATAAGTAAATGTACAGCTAACTCCACGCCAAAGGATAGACTTGTAATACATATGTTAGCAGAAGATATGGGCCTTACAGACATATGGAAATAGTCCATCCTAATGATAGAGAATATACTTTTTTCTCCCACTGTCATAAGACACACTCCAGAATAGATCTCTTCTTGATATCTAATTTGGGTTCCAATAAGATGGTGACCTCATCCAAAGAGATAAACAGTGTGTTTCAACGTTTTTATTAAGATTTATATACATCCTCCTGTTCAGCGAGCCCCATAGATATGGCTTTTTTTTTTTCTGGTATAGAATTACGTAGATTATCAGATAGCCAGGTAGAGGACCTGGACTGTACTATAACAGAAGAGGAGGTTAGAGCCGCCATTTTATCTATGAAAGCAGGGAAATCACCTGGTCTGGAGGGCCTTCCTGTAGAATATTATAAAAAGTATATTGACATTCTTGAACCTGTATTGACAGTGGTTTACCAGGAGGCATTTAAAAATGGCTCCCTTCCGGACACCTTTAATGAGGCTTTGATATCACTGATTCCCAAAAAGGATAGAGATACTACAGAATCTTGGAATGTTAGAGCTATCAGCCTCCTTAATGTGGATTGTAAGATTCTTACTAAGACTATTGCAATATGCTTAGAGAAGGCACTACCTAATATTATACATAGTGACCAAGTAGGATTAATTAAGAACAGGACCTCAACTGATAATATGAGGAGCCTCTTACATCTCATGGGGTTAAACCGCTCAAATATAGTTCCTACCGCTGCTGTCTCCTTGGATGCTGAGAAGGCATTTGATAGGGTAGAGTGGGCTTTTCTCTTAAGAACCCTAGAAAAATTTGGTTTTGGACCTGACTTTTGTAAATGGATAGGGGTCCTCTATTCCAATCCTAAAGCAACAGTACTTACGAATGGAATTATGCCTCATTTTTTAGTATTTCTTGAGGCACAAGGCAGGGTTGCTCGCTCTCCCCTTTCCTGTTTACCATAGTTTTAAAGCCTCTTGCGACAATGATAAGAACAGATCCAGAAATGAGGGTTGTACATGGAGGAGGAAAAGAACAGAAGCTGCTTATGTATGCAGATGATATTCTACTGCTGGTCTCTGATCCTCTTCAGTCTGTACCACCATTACTTACTTGTATTGAATCATATTCTAGCATGTCAGGCTACAAAATTAATTGGAATAAGTCGGAAACAATGCCAATTAATGCCATGTGTTACTCTGGAACCGTTACCCCATTTAATTTCAAATGGATTCCTACTGGGATGAAATATTTGCGTATTACGTTGAGCTCAAATTTGGAGGAAGTGATGGGACTACATTTTGAGCCCCTACTAGTAAAGATTAAGACCAATTTAGAAAAATGGGAAAAGATACAACTTTCTTTATGGGGAAAGATTAACGTGATTAAAATGGTTGTGGTCCCACAATTTAATTATATCTCTGCAATGTTACCTATGAATATTCCAGACCGGTATTTTAAACAATATGACAAATTAACTAAATACTTTTTCTGGGATAGGAAAAGAAATCTGATTAATATGAAGAAGATGTGCTCACCAAGGGATGTAGGAGGATTGGCTTTACCAGCTGTTAAATTGTACAGTTTATCATTTGAAATGGCTAAATTGGCGAATCATTGGGGTAAAAGGGTTGCTGACTTGGATTGGATAACCATAGAACGGGAACTAAGTTATCATTTCACCCCTGTTGATACTCTGTCACATAGTGTTACAGGGGAGAGGTATGTTGAAACTCCCAACCCAATTTTGTTACACTCAAAAGAGGTGTGGAGAACAGTACACAAGATATGTGGAATTTCACATCTAAAACAGGATACTTATCATTGTGGCACAATCCTAGGCTACGGATAGGAAAGAAGTCTGTGTACTGGAAACAGTGGCTAATGAAAGGAATTCATACTATAGGTGATCTGTACAATGAAGATGTTTTAATGTCATACTCAGATTTGGTTAAAAAAAATATGATGTGAGAGACAACGGACATTTCTGGAGATATTTACAATTGAGAGATGTTTGTTAACCGGCTATCAACAAAATCAAGGAAAGAACCCAATTGCTGAGCATTTGGAATTACCCAAACACAAAGCAGCACTTTTTTACTCAATATTTAGTCATCTGCAGAGTAAAGACTGTAAAAACCTCAGAACAATATGGCAAATTGACCTTAAGTGTGAAATTGAGGATGATACCTGGTTGAAGATATTGTCCAGCTCAGGAAGGAACATAAGGGAAGCCAGGGGGAAACTTACTCAATATAAGATACTACGTAGGTTTTATTGAACCCCAACAACGCTTCATAAGATGGGTCTGACCAACAATTCTCTGTGTTAGAAATGCCAAAAATACGCAATATGGGAATGTACATTAGTGCTACCTTTCTGGAAGGATGTTTTGAAATATCTGGAGGAATGGTTGGGGTTAAGAATTCCAGTTTCACCGAGAATATGTCTCTTGGGTGATAGAACAGAGTTACCTAATGTAACAAATGAGGAATTTGCACTGATCACTGTTGGTATCATTACAGCAGCTAGAGTAATCCTTAGAATTTGGAAGGGTCATGTCACTCCTACTCTGCAACAGTGGATAGAATCAATGTTGGAGGTAGCATCTTATGAACAAATGCTTGCTAGGATCACTGGTAGAAATGACAATTCTAGAAGCTGGACACGTTTTATTTGTCATGTTTCTAAGACTGGGAAGTAATTACTTATGCTTGTGAACCCATTTAGTTCTGTATTGTAGCTTGTGAGATACTATTTGACTGTGTATGTGTGCTATGTTGAAGGATATGTCTGGATGTCATGCTCAGTGTTTTTATGCTGTACCATGTTCTTTTATTTGTATGTTTGTGTGAAAAATGAAAAAATAAATACAACTTTAACAAAAAAAAGTTTTAAAAAGGAGAGTGATGGAGTGCTGCATCAGATGACCTGGTCTCCACAATCACCCGACCTCAACCCAATTGAGATGGTTTGGGATGAGTTGACCGCAGAGTGAAGAAAAAGCAGCCAACAAGTGCTCAGCATATGTGGGAACTGCTTCAAGACTGTTGGAAAAGCATTTCTCATTAATCTGGTTGAGAGAATGCCAAGAGTGTGCAAAGCTGTCATCAAGGCAAAGTGTGGCTACTTTGAAGAATCTAAAATCTAAAATATATTTTGATTTGTTTAACACTTTTGGTTACTACATGATTCCATATGTGTTATTTCATAGTTTTGATGTCTTCACTATTATTCTACAATGTAGAAAATAGTAAAAAATAAACAAAAACCCTTGTATGAGTAGGTGTGTCCAAACTTTTGACTGGTACTGTACATCAAATCTATATTTGTAGGCTAAATACAGCCAAATTCTTTAGAAGACTTTTGCCCAGTGAGCATTGCAGCCCAAAGGACACTTACCTAACAGGGACCTGTTGGCTTGTAAGGGACCTAACGTTTCCTCCTGCCAACTCTCCTCCTGGGCCTCAAGGTCCGAGTGGCTGTACTTCTCCTGCGGACTGGGCGAGAAGTGAATCGTCTGAGTCTGGGCATGATTATTGTTATACCTGCTGAGCGGCTGGAATATCGTTTTTATAGGCTTTGCCTACTTGGGAGTGAAATGACGTCAAAATGGCATTGACATGACACAATAGTGGTCTTTTAACATCATTTGCATTGTGACAGCTGAATCTCACGTGCCATTCCAAACACAAATAAACCAAAATACAAAACACAGTGGAATATACATTAATGTCACAGGATGATGCGCTTCTTCTGAGCCTTAAATGAAAAAAATTTGCTAAACATTTTAGGAGAGTATACACTCATGCAGCTTTTAGCAAGCTTCGCATATTATAATATAGATTATCATGATAAACCATAGTATGGTTGGATCGCTGACCCAGAGTAGGGCGGCAGGTAGCCTAGCTGTTAGAGTGGTAGGCCAGTAACCGAAAAGTCGCTGGTTTGAATACCTGAGCCGACAAGGTGAAAAATGTGTTGATGTGTCCTTGAGCAAGGCACTTAACACTCATTTGCCCCAGGTGCACTGTACTACTATGGCTGACCCTGTAAAGCAAAACATTTCACTGCACCTATCTGGTGTATGCGACAATAAAACATATATATACAGTACCAGTCAAAGTTTGGACACACCTACTCATTCAAGGGTTTTTCTTTATTTGTACTATTTTCTACATTGTAGAATAATAGTGAAGACATCAAAACTATGAAATAACACATATGGAATCATGTAGTAACCATAAAACTGTTAAACAAATCAAAATATATTTTAGATGTTAGATTATTCAAAGTAGCCACCCTTTGCCTTGATGACAGCTTTGCACACACTTGGCATTCTCTCAACCAGCTTCACCTGGAATGCTTTTCCAACAGTCTTGAAGGAGTTCCCACATATGCTGAGCACTTGTTGGCTGCTTTTCCTTCACTTTGCGGTCCGACTCATCCCAAACCATCTCAATTTGGTTGAGGTCGGGGGATTGTGGAGGCCAGGTCATCTGATGCAGCACTCCATCACTCTCCTTCTTGGTAAAATAGCCCTTATACAGCCTGTAAGTGTGTTGGGTCATTGTCCTGTTGAAAAACAAATGATAGTCCCACTAAGTGCAAACCAGATGGGATGGCGTATCGCTGCAGAATGCTGTGGTAGCCATGCTGGTTAAGTGTGCCTTGAATTCTAAATAAATCACAGACATTGTCACCAGCAAAGCACCCCCACACCATCACACCTCCTCCTCCATGCTGCACGGTGGGAACCACACATGCAGAGATCACCTCTGCGTCTCACAAAGACGCAGCGGTTGGAACCAAAAATCTCAAATTTGGACTCTTCAGAACAAAGGACAGATTTCCACCGGTCTAATGTTCATTGCTCGTGTTTCTTGGCCCAAGCAATTCTCTTCTTCTTATTGGTGTCCTTTAGTAGTGGTTTCCTTGCAGCAATTCGACCATGAAGGCCTGATTCACGAAGTCTCCTCTGAACAGTTGATGTTGAGACGTGTCTGTTACTTGAACTCTGTGAAGCATTTATTTGGGCTGCAATTTCTGAGGCTGGTAACTCTAATTAACGTATCCTCTGCAGCAGAGGTAACTCTGGGACTTATTTTCCTGTGGCGGTCCTCATGAGAGCCAGTTTCATCATAGCGCTTGATGGTTTTTGCGACTGCACTTGAAGAAACTTTCAAAGTTCTTGACATTTTCCGAATTGACTGACCTTCATGTCTTAAAGTAATGATGGACTGTCGTTTCTCTTTGCTTATTTGAGCTGTTCTTGCCATAATATGGACTTGGTCTTTTACCAAATAGGGCTATCTTATGTATACCAACCCTACCTTGTAACAACACAACTGATTGGCTCAAACTTATTAAGAAGGAAAGAAATTCCACAAATTAACTTTTAACAAGGCACACCTGTTAATTGAAATGCATTCCAGGTGACTACCTCATGAAGCTGGTTGAGATAATGCCAAGCGTGTGAAAGTTGTCATCAAGGCAAAGGGTGGCTATTTTGAAGAATCTCAAATATAAAATATATTTTGATTTGTTTGACACTTTTTTGGTTACTACATGATTCCATATGTGTGATTTCATAGTTTTGATGTCTTCACTATTATTCTACAATGTAGAAAATAGTAATAAATATAGAAAAACTCTGGAATGAGTAGGTGTGTCCAAACTTTTGACTGGTACTGTATATATATTTTTTAAGTTGCAGCAGTGTTTATTAGTAACTCACAGTCATACAGTCTTAGAAAAACATTATTTCAAGGGTGCTTTGGCTGTCCCCATAGGAGAACCCTTTTTGGTTCCAGGTTGAACCATTTTTGGTTCCAGGTAGAACACTTTTGGGTTCCAAATAGAACCCTCCGTGTAAAGGGTTCTACATGGATCTCAAAAGGGTTCTACCTGGAACCAAAAAGGGTTCTTCAAAGGGTTCTCCTATTGGGACAGCTGAAGAACCCTTTTAGTTTCTAGATACACCCTTTTTTTCTAAGAGTGTAGACTGAATTGTATACCAAATCTACATACATTTTTAATCTATACAATCATGTATGTGTGTGTGTGTGTGTGTGTGTGTGTGTGTGTGTATGCATGTGCGCCTGAGAGTGTGTATGTGTTTGTGTGTCCAGGGAGTATTTCAGTAAATAGTAGGAGAAATAAGAGCAGCACTGATTTTTGTTTTCTATTTCCCTGGGTTGTTTCCTTGCTGATGACTTCCATCTGAGGGTGGCTCTTGTGTTCAGTGCAACAGACAGTGTGTTTGTGTTAAAGTGGTAATGAGGTTACATTGTTTGAATTCAGGAGCAATAATTCATCTTCAAAACATAGCAAACAATGTTATTATCCACAATACATGCAGACACGCAAACGCACACACACAAGGCAGCAGGCCACACACACAGACACACATACACACACATTCTCACTCTCACTCATACTCTCACTCTTTCTCTCTAATCTAGGGGAAAGCAGTCATTAAAATGCTTAAATGAACTCCTGGCTCCACAGTACAGCAGCAGTAGCAGCAGTAACTGGACTAATAGGGAGAGATGCATAAGGTTATACTGTATAACATGATACAAGCGGAAGTCCCATACTGCTACTACAGGCTCCACACTGCTTACTTTAATAGGAAAATAAGTAGTTCCATGTAAAAGCATTTGGAATTCACATTCAGCTTGCTAGAAGATTGATAACCACTCATACTGCTTCTAGGGCTCTCAGATGACCTTCATCCCTGACCTCTGACCCCTAACCTGAAGTCTGACCCCAAGATTAAACTTGAGCCTGAACTCAGGATTATGGACTACAGTCAAAGTCCCAACGAGCACATCATGGTCCAATGGTAAGTAGGAAAGGGTCATTTGGTCTCTCAAAGTCTATGTACCATCAACACTGGACGTGTGACTGACCATCAATGGTTGAAGTGGGTCGGTGCTGACTGCTATGGAGAACGGGAACCTCAAATATTCTAATGCCTCAGTACTGGCACTAAAACAGGAAACAGGACCTCTGTTACCTGTGTTATAGTACAATTAAAGTGAGCAACTCTAATGCCAGGTATTGAACCTGGGACATCTGAGTATAGTAGCCTACTGTACAGTATGCTAAAAGCTAAATGAGTGTGTATGCTGCAGAGTAGAGTAATGTCAATACTGCTGAGTCTACACTGAAGCACCTATGACTCAGGATCACTCACACACACACACACACACACACACACACCCGCACACACGCACGCACGCATGCACACACAACTCAGTTTTAGCAGTTTTATATGGTTACACACGCTCTCCTACCATTACTGTGTGTGTGACCAGTGCCAGTCGCAGGGGTGTGAGGAGAGAAGCGTTTCAGGACCAGACCAACTGAACCCACACTCACTGAGCACTAAGACGACTTCTAGGCTCTATGTGTGTACACATACAATTGAACACACACTCATCACACAAACAAGCAAACTGGTAACACAAACAAACAAGCCTATCCCAAACCAAACCTAAACATCTAAACATCTGCCTCTGATTCCAAAGGTTGCAAGTTCGAATCCAGCGATAGAAAGTTGTTTTTTATATTTTTGTTTTAAGCCTATCCCAAACCTTAACTTAACCATTCGGAGTTAATGCGCAAGACCATTTTGCTGGAGAAATGACTTTCCTGAAACATAACTTCTCTCTCTCTCTCTCTCTCTCTCTCTCTCTCTCTCTCTCTCTCTCTCTCTCTCTCTCTCTCTCTCTCTCTCTCTCTCTCTCTCTCTCTCTCTCTCTCTCTCTCTCTCTCTCTCTCTCTCTCACTTCCTTCCTTCTTTCCTTCCTTCCTTCCTTCCTTCCTTCCTTCCTTCCTTCCTTCCTTCCTTCCTTCCTTCCTCCTCTTTCTTCTCCTGACTCAGAGAAAGCATCAATGAAGTCAGATGACAGAGTGAGTCCCACCACTTCATAGCGTACTCAAGTACCACACACACACACACAGTTGCGCAGCTAACCCTAACCCCTTAACCCTAACCCAAAAACCTAACCTTACCCCTAACCCTAGCTCCTAACCCTAACCCTAAAACGAACCCTATCTCCTAACCCTAACCCTAATCCTAATTCTAACCCTAACACTAATTCTAACCTTAACCCTAAATCCCCTAGAAATAGCATTTGACCTTGTGGGGACCAACAAAATGTCCCCAGTTGGTAAAATATTTATTTGTTTACTATTCTTGTGGGGACTTCTGGTCTCCACAAGTATAGTTAAACACATCCACACACACACACACACACACACACACACACACACACACAGAGAGAGAGAGAGCTGATCTGGGTTGTGAAGTATTAACCTGGAGGGCAGACTCCTAGTCCAACTGTAACCAGAGCTATTTATAACACACTAATTATGACAGTGCATATGGTTGTGTGTGTGTGTGTGTGTATACCATGTTAGTGTACATATGGTAATTCTATAGAGGAGGAGGATGCTACTTGTGTCTTTTATTATTTTAATCTTTCCTCCCAACCTCATAGATACAGAACAAATAGCCTAGAATGATGTGTGGATGTGTGGCTCATAATAATGTCTGGAACGGACCCAATGGAATGGCATCAAACCATGTGTTTGATGTATTTGACACCATTACCACGAGCCTGTCCTCCCCAGTTAAGGTGCCACCAATGTGTGTGTGTGTGTGTGTGTGTGTGTGTGTGTGTGTGTGTGTACATTTTAGTCATTTAGCAGACGCTCTTATCCATAGTGAGTGCATACATTTTTTATACTGGCTCCCCGTGGGAATCAAACCCACAACCCTGGAATTGCAAGCACCATGCTCTACCAACTGAGCTTCAGTATATTGTATGCTAAATTTTTTTGGGGAAATTATATTATTTTATACTAATACAATTGTACAGAGAAAGAGATGTTGTTTAACAAGTAATATTTCTTTTCTCAAAAAGGTAGGGGTAAATATATTTCAATACCTCAACCGGCTTTCGAGGATAACGGCACTGAGCCTCTTTCTATAACACATAGGAAAGGATCTTAGATCATTCCTCCATACAGAATCCTTCCAGATCCTTGATATCCTTCGTCTGCGTTTATGGACTAGCCTCTTCAATTCAAACCACAGGTTTTCAATGGGTTTCAAGTTTGGAGACTGAGATGGCAATTGCAAAATATTGATTTGGAGGCCAATTAACAATTTCTTCATGGATTTTGATGTGTGTTTGGGGTTATTGTCTTGCTGGAAGATCTACTTGCAGCCAAGTTTGAGCCTCATGTAAGAGGCAACCAGGTTTTTCACTAAAATATCCTGGTACTGGGTAAAGTTCATGATGACATTGACCTTAACAAGGGCCCCAGGACCAGTGGAAGCAAAATAGCCCCATAACATCAAAGATCCACCACCATATTTTACAGTAGGTATGGGGTTATTTTCTGCTCATGCATTCACATTGCAACGCCAAACCCACCACTGGTGTGCGTGGCCAAAGAGCTCTATTTTCATGTCACCCAACAGATGTAAACGGCATGAGTTTGCTAAACGGCATGACATCAACACGGGGGCCCCAAAAGGGTGCAACCCCAGTCCCCTCCAGTATTTCCTGTATACCCATGACTGCATGGCCTCTCACAGTTCCAACTCCATCATCAAGTTTGCTGACAACACGACAGTAGCAGGCCTGATTACCAACGACGAGACGGTCTACAGGGAGGAGGTAGGCACTCTGACGGTGTGGTGCCAGGTAAACAACCTCTCCCTCAACATCAGCAAAACAAAGGAGCTGATTGTGGACTTCAGGAGGAACCAGGCTGGACACGCCCCTATCCTCATCAACGGGGCCGCTGTGGAGACAGTTAATAACTTCAAATTCCTCGGCGTACACATCTCAGAGAAGCTGAAATGGTCAAACCACACGGACACTGTGGTGAAGAAGGCACGACAGCAACTTTTCAACCTCAGGATGCTGAAGTAATTCGGCCTATCCCCGAGGGCCCTCACAGTGTTCTACAGGAGCACCATCGAGAGCATACTGTCGGGCTGCATCACAGCCTGGTAAAGCAACTCCACCGCCGCGGACCGCAAGGCGCTTCAGAGGGTGATACACGCAGCCGAATGCACCATTGGGTGCACACTGCCTGCCCTCCAGGACACCCCAGCCACCCGAGCCATGCCCTGTTCTCCCCGCTTCCATCACTCAGATGCGGGCAGTACAAGCGCATCATGGCGAAAACTAGAAGACTGGCCAATAGTTTCTACCCCCAGACCATCAGGCTACTGAATAGCCACCACTAGTCAGCTACCTTATCACCCCTCCCCCCTGCTACTCCCCCTATGAACATTCCCCCCCCCCACCACCCACTCAATGGTCACTTACCTTATCCGCTGCTCCCCCTATGGACATTTCCCCCCATCCTCTCAACTGACTTTTACTCTGCCCCCACCCCAATGACATTCATCACTATTGCAGTTGTTAATATGTATATTATTATTTTTATTATAATTTGTATTGTTTTATTTAACTTGGTCCACACACCCCCTCAATGGTCATTTAGTCTGACTGCTGCTCCCCCTATGGCCATCCCCCCCACCCCCCACCCCCTCAACAGTCTTTACTCTGCCTCCAGCCCAATGGACATTTATTTATTCATCACTGCTACAGTTGTTATTATGTATATAGTGCTATTTCTATTTCCATTGTTGTTTTATTATTACCATAAAAAAATAACAAAATGAAAATAGAGCTTTTTGACTGGTGGAACTGTGTGTGTGTATGTCCTACTGCATGTGTGTGAGAGAGCCACTGATGTGGTTATGCTCTTGACTGCACATTCTGAGAAAGGGGGCTTTTGCCTTCCAAACAAATGCTATGTAGCTGAACTGAACTAAATAAGAAGACAGCTCTTCCTTTGGCTGTATGACTAAAAACAACATTTCTGTCGATCCCATTGGTTGAATCGGACTGGTGCTTACCAGTAGCACTTCTTATAGGGCGGCAGGTAGCCTAGCGGTTAGAGCATTTGGCCAGTAACCGAAAGGTCGCTAGTTTGAATCCCTGAGCCGACAAGGTGACAAATCTGTCGATGTGGCCTTGAGCAAGGCACTAATTGCTCCAGGGTTGCTGTTGATAATGGCTGACCCTGGTCGTGACCCCACTCTTAAGGGTGTCTCAGGGGGAGTTGGGATATGCATAACACACCATTTCCAATTCAGACATATGTATCAATACACACTTGTACATGTGTGAAATAGGACAAACATAAGCACCCACTATTATTATTATAGAATACTGGCTGTGAAATATAAAAATCTGATTTAAGTGAGTACCATCCCCTTTTTCATTCTATCTCAAGAACTGGTTTTGTTTGGTAAAGAATCTGCATTTCTCTTTAGCTGTATGAAGAAAGACTGCTAAAGAGAGAGAGAGCGAGAGAGAGCGAGGTTGACTAAGAATAGTTGACCTTTTTTAATCACATCAACTAGGCTGAATATTTCCTTTGCACCGCACGTACGCACACACGCACGCACGCACACACACACACATGCACAAGCACACAGTACAGCTACTCACACACCACAGGAGGTTGGTGGCACCTTAACTGGGGAGGACGGACTCGTGGTAATGGCTGGAGTGGAATGGTTGGAATGACATCAAATACATCAAACACATGGTTTGATGCCATTCCATTGGCTCCGTTCCAGCCATTATTATGAGCCGTTCTCCCCTCAGCAGCCTGATTATTGCATCTATGAGGTTGGGAGGAAAGATTAAAATAATAAAAGACACAAGTAGCATCCTCCTCCTCTATAGGGTTACCATATGTACACTAACATGGTATACACACACACACACACACACACACACAATCATATGCACTGTCATAATTAGTGTGTTATAAAAATCTTTCTTTTGGAATCAGTGGCAGATGGCCAGTTTCCATGTCATCTCCCAACATCCTCAGACATGGATGAACGTCGAATATTGACTTGTATCATGGGTGACCTGGCTGCCAAAATAGGGGAGAGTTGTGTGGTTTTTTATTGGGCACAGGGGACGGTAGTGCGTTTTTTCCCTGGTTTACATTCGCTCCTTTGCAGGTTTTAATATGTTATTTCTTGCATCCTAGCCATATTTCCTCATCTGCTTGCATGCACCTCCCCTATATCAAGGTGTTTTGGTACTTCCTTTATGCACTTTGCTTTTCTGTGTGCTAACTTTTACTATACCACAGGTCAATATAGTCTACCAGTCTAACGCTCCATCCTGCCCTCTATCCACCATTCATAGTAACAATAGTGGTAGGTGGATCGTTTGTCCAGATCTGCAATATGCTAACTCTGCAATATGGGAAAGCATGCAGTTTATTAGGCTACAGATGAAATATCTTCACATTGTCTGGCGAAACCCTGAAATGTGCATATTGTTTTTATGCTGATTGTGGAATATTTGCATGAAAATCTGTCAACATTTGGATGGAAACCTATAGACACCCTAAAGACTGGCAAGTGTGCTAGTCCAGTGTCACTTTGATTATGCCTGCACATCATGGTTCACCAGCAGCTCCAAACATCTAAAGAATAAGCTACAGACTGGGGTTGAATATTTTCCCAGTATTTTACAAATGTTAGATCCCAAGAATAATCACTTTTCTGCTGGGTTACTATTTCCCGCCCAAACCGAAAGTGTCATTCTAAAGCATAGGCCTATTAATATGTCTGGAATTGATTAGCTTTGATCGGTATGAAAATTCAAGTCTGATGCTACCTGAGCCTGATGAGCCATACATTAAATATATTTTATGAGCCCTACATTAAAGACATTTAATGATCCCAATCCCCAAAAAAGCCCAAATGATTGTGCCGTTATCCAATACATAGCCTATGATATAGGCTACTGCACATTACGCACGGCAGAAAAACATAAAAGCCCATAGATGTAGCTATGCTCTTTTGGGTAAGTAAATGAAACAAGGTCCAGTAAGCTAATCTTTTTGAGTGTGGACTGTATTACTGTATTGTATTATACTGTATTATATGGACTGGAAATACGCACCTCTTTCAAACCTTGAAGCTGGGAGAGAACATGTGATGCTGGTGCAGGACATGCAGCCTACAAAGTTACATTTATAAGCTACCAGTCAAAAGGTTGAACACACCTACTCATTCAAGGGTTTTTCTTTATTTTGACTATTTTTTACATTGTAGAATAATAGTGAAGACATCAAAACTATGAAATAACACATATGGAATCATGTAGTAACCAAAAAAGTGTTAAACAAATGATATTCTTGCCATAATATGGACTTGGTCTTTTACCAAATAGGGCTATCTTTTGTATACCCCTCCTACCTTGTCACAACACAACTGATTGGCTCAAACGCATTAAGAAGGAAAGAAATTCCACAAATTAACTTTTAACAAGCCACACCTGTTAATTTAAATGATTTCCAGCTGACTACCTCATGAAGCTGGTTGAGAGAATGCCAAGAGTGTGCAAAGCTGTCATCAAGGCAAAGGGTGGCTATTTGAAGAATCTCAAATATAAAATATATTTTGATTTGTTTAACACTTTTTTGGTTACTACATGATTCCATATGTGTTATTTCATAGTTTTGATGTCTTCACTATTATTCTACAATGTAGAAAATAGTAAAAAGCTTCATTAAATAGTACCCGCAAAACACCAGTCTCAACCTCAACAGTGAAGAGCCGACTCCGGGATGCTGACCTTCTAGGCAGAGTTGCAAAGAAAAAGCCATATCTCAGACTGGCCAATAAAAAGAAAAGATAAAGATGGGCAGTCTGAGATATGGCTTTTTCTTTGCAACTCTGCCTAGAAGGTCAGCATCCCGGAGTCGGCTCTTCACTGTTGAGGTTGAGACTGGTGTTTTGCGGGTACTATTTAATGAAGCTGCCAGTTGAGGACCTGTGAGGCGCCTGTTTCTCAAACTAGACACTCTAATGTATTTGTCCTCTTGCTCAGTTCTGCACCGGGGCCTCCCACTCCTCTTTCTATTCTGGTTAGAGCCAGTTTGCACTGTTCTGTGAAGGGAGTAGTACACAGCGTTGTACGAGATCTTCAGTTTCTTGGCAATTTCTCGCATGGAATAGCCTTCATTTCTCAGAACAAGAATAGACTGACGAGTTTCAGAAGAAAGTTATTTGTTTCTGGCCATTTTGAGCCTGTAATCGAACCAACAATTGCTGATGCTCCAGATACTCAACTAGTCTCAAGAAGGCCAGTTTAATTGCTTCTTTAATCAGCACAACGTTTTCAGCTGTGCTAGCATAATTGCAAAAGGGTTTTCTAATGATCAATTAGCCTTTTAAAATTATAAACTTGGATTAGCAAACACAACGTGCCATTGGAACACAGGACTGATGGTTGCTGATAATGGGCCTCTGTACGCCTATGTGGTCCTCTGTAGCTCAGCTGGTAGAGCACGGCGCTTGTAACGCCAAGGTAGTGGGTTCGATCCCCGGGACCGCCCATACTCAAAAATGTATGCACGTATGACTGTAAGTCGCTTTGGATAAAAGCGTCTGCTAAATGGCATATTATTATGTACATATTCCATTAAAAATCATCAGTTTCCAGCTACAATAGCCATTTACAACATTAACAATGTCTACACTGTATTTCTGATCATTTTAATGGACAAAAAAATTGATTTTCTTTTAAAAACTAGGACATTTCTAAGTGACCCCAAACTTTTGAACGGTAGTGTAATTATAAATATGGCATGAAAATCTGATTTCCCCCTAGCTGATCATTGTCTGCAACCAGCACTGATCGTGAAGTAATGAGACAGGCAGGGAGAGTCTCGTCCTTGGTGGTCGGCGAACTCTCAACCTTCTGGCCCGTAGCCCTTTGTGGCATCAACTGTGCTACAAAAGCAATGCAGATATCCATGTTTATAAACACAGGGTCGCTACAGTTATTGTTATTTGTGGTCATAAACATTATTTTGAGTTAATTCAATTTATTTTACAGTACAAGGGAAGGGTCATGTGAAAATATTTTTTACGATGGGGAGGGGGGCTCATTTTTTTATGACACCTTGAGTTGGACCAGCGTCCCCCAGTAAATGTTGATCTGTCCCTTACACACTTACGTTACACTGCTACCCTCCAACCCTACCCTGCTTCAGAACTTAGAGCAAACACACACAACAATGCCTTAGTCATACACACAGCATAAATATTTAACAGTACACAGGGAATCTTTAGATTGTTCCATCTGATTAATAATGTATAGTATAATAGCTCTTCTGGGTATCATTGACTGCAGATCATGATAATGAATGGATTTAGGAGTTTGATGGATGGATCTGTGCTATGAAAGACAGAAAACTCCCCGGTCCTTATTTTCCCTAAAACCTCTCTTTCTCTCTCTCTTTTTCTTTCTCTCTTTCGCTTCTCTCTCACTCTCTGACTCTGTCTCTCTCTTATGCTCTCTCTTTTTATTTATTTATCTCTATATTTGTCACATGTAGGCCTACACCCCCACCCTCCCCTGTCCCAGTCTCTCTTTGTTTATGAATATTTAACTATTGCTCAGTGCTCACCCCTCTATTTTGGTTCAGTGCCTGTAGGTCTGTGAGCTGGTCTGGGGAGCTGGGGAACTGGTCTGTCCCTCAGCCCCAGCTCCTAGCCCCAACACAGCCCTCCCTCACCCTTAACCCTCCAGCCCCAACTCCACCCAACATCCCCAACACCAACCACGTAGCCCCAGGACGTCTTTCGCAGATTCTGCCATTACTCTCCTGAAGTTGCCGGTATAAGTTACACGAGGAGTCGGCAACCTTTCTCATGTGGAATGACAATTTATTTGACAATTTCTACCGATCTGCATGCCAGTTATGGTTTTCATATGCACATTTTCGTGAAACAGCTTAATTTAATTTATAATAACATCTTTGTATCTCAAAATCATTGTCATGTGGTTAATCAAAATTCTTTCCAAATCTAATTGAAAATGATACTAACCTAAAAAGTAACTTCTATGATGAATGATCGGAGAGGTTGAGAGTAGAAGAAGTTCAGGAGCAAAAACAAATAAAATTGAATTATTGTAAAATTGAATGTGTCCATAAGGTGTAGATAGTAAGTATAGGCTGGAAGTAGAGGCCTGGGCATAGTTGTTCACTAATTTACCCCAAGTAGGGAAAGGATGGCGGGGTTGAAAAGTAATAAAGGGGAGTATACAGTGGGGAGAACAGGTTTTCCTACTTACAAAGCATGTAGAGGTCTGTAATTTTTATCATAGGTACACTTCAACTGTGAGAGACGGAATCTAAAACAAAAATCCAGAAAATCACATTGTATGATTTTTAAGTAATTAATTTGCATTTTATTGCATGACATAAGTATTTGATACATCAGAAAAGCAGAACTTAATATTTGGTACAGAAACCTTTGTTTGCAATTACAGAGATCATACGTTTCCTGTAGGTCTTGACCAGGTTTGCACACACTGCAGCAGGGATTTTGGCCCACTCCTCCATACAGACCTTCTCCAGATCCTTCAGGTTTCGGGGCTGTCGCTGGACAATACGGACTTTCAGCCCCCTCCAAAGATGTTCTATTGGGTTCAGGTCTGGAGACTGGCTAGGCCACTCCAGGACCTTGAGATGCTTCTTACGGAGCCACCCCTTAGTTGCCCTGGCTGTGTGTTTCGGGTCGTTGTCATGCTGGAAGACCCAGCCACGACCCATCTTCAATGCTCTTACTGAGGGAAGGAGGTTGTTGGCCAAGATCTCGCGATACATGGCCCCATCCATCCTCCCCTCAATACGGTGCAGTCGTCCTGCCCCTTTGCAGAAAAGCATCCCCAAAGAATGATGTTTCCACCTCCATGCTTCACGGTTGGGATGGTGTTCTTGGGGTTGTACTCATCCTTCTTCTTCCTCCAAACACGGCGAGTGGAGTTTAGACCAAAAAGCTCAATTTTTGTCTCATCAGACCACATGACCTTCTCCCATTCCTCCTCTGGATCATCCAGATGGTCATTGGCAAACTTCAGACGGGCCTGGACATGCGCTGGCTTGAGCAGGGGGACCTTGCGTACGCTGCAGGATTTTAATCCATGACGGCGTAGTGTGTTACTAATGGTTTTCTTTGAGACTGTGGTCCCAGCTCTCTTCAGGTCATTGACCAGGTCCTGCCGTGTAGTTCTGGGCTGATCCCTCACCTTCCTCATGATCATTGATGCCCCACGAGGTGAGATCTTGCATGGAGCCCCAGACCGAGGGTGATTGACCGTCATCTTGAACTTCTTCCATTTTCTAATAATTGCGCCAACAGTTGTTGCCTTCTCACCAAGCTGCTTGCCTATTGTCCTGTAGCCCATCCCAGCCTTGTGCAGGTCTACAATTTTATCCCTGATGTCCTTACACAGCTCTCTGGTCTTGGCCATTGTGGAGAGGTTGGAGTCTGTTTAATTGAGTGTGTGGACAGGTGTCATTTATACAGGTAACGAGTTCAAACAGGTGCAGGTAATACAGGTAATGAGTGGAGAACAGGAGGGCTTCTTAAAGAAAAACTAACAGGTCTGTGAGAGCCGGAATTCTTACTGGTTGGTAGGTGATCAAATACTTCTGTCATGTAATAAAATGCAAATTAATTACTTAAAAATCATACAATATGATTTTTTGGATTTTTGTTTTAGATTCCGTCTCTCACAGTTGAAGTGTACCTATGATAAAAATTACAGACCTCTACATGCTTTGTAAGTAGGAAAACCTGCAAAATCGGCAGTGTATCAAATACTTGTTCTCCCCACTGTATATATAAAAAACATGGGGGAATGGAAGTGATGCAGACAATTACATTGATGGAAGTTACAATCTATCTGCAATATTAAGCTGATCTACCCCCCCCAAAAAAATAAAAACAAAATAACTTCTATTGCCATTGCCAACTATGTAAAAATAGCCTCCATAAAGCCAACAAATAAAAACATTCCATCCTGCAGGTAGAAAATATCCTGATAAAAATAAATATCCTCTAAATCACATTGGCTACACTGTCTGCAACAAACTTGAAACATTGTATCAACTACTAACTTCCATCCAGCCCAAAAGCTTGTGCTAGCGAACTTGCAACATTGTATAAAATATTCTGGGCCCTCAGAGTTTCCAACAGCAGTGAGCTCTGGACAGACACAGCTGTAGGCTATTTGCGCAAGGGATATGAAGCAGTGCTTGACTTGGACAGGAGCTCACCGGCGCTGAGTACGGGCAACTCAAATGTTCTACTGCTTGAGTGTCACGATCGTTTACAGACGGGACGGACCAAGGCGCAGCGTGATATGCATTTATTTATATTGAATAAACACCACGACAAAACAACAAACGAAACGAAACGTGAAGTCCAAGGTAGACAAACAACATACCTCACACGGAACAAGATCCCACAACCCACTAGTGCCAATAGGCTGCCTAAGTATGGTCCCCAATCAGAGACAACGAGCGACAGCTGCCTCTGATTGGGAACCACACCGGCCAACATAGATCTATACCTACTAGATCTAAACATAGAAAATACAACATAAAAAATCACAACAAGGAATATACACACCCTGACTCAACATATAAGCGTCCTCTGAGTCAGGGCGTGACAGTACCCCTCCCCCCCCCCCCCCCCAAAGGTGCGGACTCCGACCGCACAACATACACATAACAGGGTAGGGGCCGGGTGGGCATTCCGCCTCGGAGGCGGACCCGGCTCAGGGCATGACGACCTCTCACTCTTCGCCTCCCTGTTGTGCCCCTGGTCTGGTCTAGACCTCGGCGCGTTGCTTCCCCTCTCCTTCCTCCCACTATACTCAAAGCCCTGTCTGGACCCTGGTGTGGGAGACCCAGAACCTGGAGAGGGGTTGACGTCTGGGTCTGGACTGGAGCCGCTGACCGGAGCTGGACCGGGCACCGGTGGAGCGGACTGCTCAGGCTCCGGACTGTAGCCGCTGACCGGAGCTGGACTGGGCACCGGTGGAGTGGACTGCTCTGGCTCCGGAGTGGAGCCGCTGACTGGATCTGGACTGGACCCCGGTGGAGCGGACTGCTCTGGCTCCGGAGTGGAGCCGCTGACCGGAGCTGGACTGGACCCCGGTGAAGCGGATTACTCTGGCTCCGGAGTGGAGCAGCTGACCGGAGCTGAACTGGGCACCAGTGGAGCGGACTGCTCTGGCTCCGGAGTAAAGCAGCTGACCGGTGCCGAACCAGGCACCGGTGGAACAGGCACGGGCCGTGCCGGACTGGACACACGCACCACTGGCTTGGTGCGAGGAGCAGGAACAGGCCGGACTGGGCTGGCGACGCGCACCACTGGCTTGGTGCGAGGGACAGGAACAGGCCGGGCCGGGCTGGCGACGCGCACCACTGGCTTGGTGCGAGGGACAGGAACAGGCCGGGCCGGGCTGGCGACGCACACCACTGGCTTGGTGCGAGGAACAGGCCGGACCGGGCTGGCGACGCGCACCACTGGCTTGGTGCGAGAGGCAGGAACAGGCCGGGCCGGGCTGGCGACGCGCACCACTGGCTTGGTGCGAGGGGCAGGAACAGGCCGGACCGGGCTGGCGAAGCGCACCACTAGCTTGGTGCGAGGGGCAGGAACAGGCCGGGCCGGGCTGGCGACGCGCACCACTGGCTTGGTGCGAGGGACAGGAACAGGCCGGAACAGGCCGGACCAGGCTGGCGACGCGCACCACTGGCTTAGTGCGGGGAGCAGGAACGGGCCGGACCGGACTGGTGACACGCACCACTTGCTTGGTGCGAGGGGCAGGAACAGGCCGGGCCGGGCTGGCGACGCGCACCACTAGCTTGGTGCGAGGGACAGGAACAGGCCGGACCAGGCTGGCGACGCGCACCACTGGCTTAGTGCGGGGAGCAGGAATGGGCCAGACCGGACTGGCGACACGCACCACTTGCTTGTTGCGAGGAGCGGGACTGGGTTTCTTTATTAACCCCCACTCCTTCTGCTGCCTAACCAGCTCCTCTCGCCGTGCCTCTACACTTTCCTTCTCCCTTTTAGCCTCCTGTAGCCTCGTCATCCACCCCGTGTGCCCCCCCAAAAAAATTTATTGGGGTTGCCTCTCGGGTCTCCGTCGTCGGCACGGTTGGCGCCGTTTCTCCTCTCCTGCCTGGGCATCTACCTTCGCCCATGGCCCTTTCCCCGCAAATATCTCCTCCCATGACCACCATTTGCCCACCTGTGACATGGCTATTCGCTCTTCCTGGGCACGCTGCTTGGTCCTTGTTTGGTGGGATCTTCTGTCACGATCGTTTACAGACGGGACGGACCAAGGCGCAGCGTGATATGCATACATGTTTATTTATATTGAATAAACACCACGACAAAACGACAAACGAAACGAAACGTGAAGTCCAAGGTAGACAAACAACATACCTCACACGGAACAAGATCCCACAACCCACTAGTGCCAATAGGCTGCCTAAGTATGGTCCCCAATCAGAGACAACGAGCGACAGCTGCCTCTGATTGGGAACCACACCGGCCAACATAGATCTATACCTACTAGATCTAAACATAGAAAATACAACATAGAAAATCACAACAAGGAATATACACACCCTGACTCAACATATAAGCATCCTCTGAGTCAGGGCGTGACATTGAGGTCCTATTCCTCTTATAGAATATTAGTTTAAAGGTATTGTGAAGCTCCTGCACCTAAATATGAACAGTACCAGCACCCAAAATGAGTACTGGAACGTTTTTCAATCCAAGTCAAGCACTGATAAGAAGCCTATTTTATGACGTTTCCACTGGATCAGAGCATGACATTTCTCCCTTTCACGCTGAGTGGTTATCAAAAGGGAGAGAGCTGGAAAGATTTTTCAAATACATTGAAGAACGATTGTAATTCTCAATGGCTGTTAAAACCGACTTCATTTGCTTGCTGTTTGAGGTGAAGAAAACATTACTTTGAGAAGCTCCACAGGTCATTATTGGTGGTGCATTAAGCCAATCAGAAAAAGTATCAGATCTCCAAATGGGCACATTTATATGCCTACATTTGCGCGCAGGCCAGGTAGCTATAGGCCTACTTCTTACTCAACATTGACAGGAGCGCTCCAAACAAAAGACAATGACTAAATTGACAGAACTTGTTTCTCACAAATGCAGCATAGGTTGTGAACTCCATTGTCCACTCCGACAATGTGAACAGGAAGACTGGAATAATAATATTGAATGCATTAAAAGAAATGACCATAACCAAAGTAACAAACATTGTACATTAGAAATTATAGGAATTAATGGTAAATGTACTACTGGTGATATATGTAATGGGGAATTGATATACACTAACATTCAAATTCAAACAATTCACACAATGAAGTTATGAAACAATGAATGTGCACAAATTGGCGGGAGATAGCGCATTCTGGAGAGAGAAGTGCATAATGCATCTGGGCGCATGTTCAAGCCGACAAATGCATTGGCCATGCAGCATTTACTGTGATATGGCCTCAGCAGAAGTCAGAGCATTCATACTTCTTGCGCTTCGCGGAGCAGTGCAGAGCTGTTGTCAAGGAAGTGAGTTTGTGTTTATACAGGATGTACCGCTCCCACCTACTGTCAACCAATCATGTCAATGCGGAGCTATACAGAGCTCTCTGCATTGTAAAAAAAATTGGGAGGCGCATGGCGATGCCGTACAGAGCTCGATTTGGCCTCTGCGTGCCTCTGGAGGCTCCGCAAATGCGTCACACCCTCCTTATGGAGCCTCCGACCACATTTTCGAATCAAGCATAAATTGGCTTTAGGTCTAGGTCTCCACAATGGATTAGTTCACTGAGATGGGCTGCTCGACGAAAATAATATTGTTCAACCAACAGCCTTACGACCAAACAATCGACCAGTCGACTAATTGGGGTCAGCCCTACTCATGAGGCAGTCCAATCTCAATATAAAAAAAGCTTTATTTGAACATGCATTCAATTGAACTTGCTCTTTCTTCTCACAGGCATATTATATAGACCAAGGATGGGTGGGGCGTTTCACATGCCCTTCAAATGGGTCCGGTACTCCTGCTTATCACCACAGATAGTAAAGGAGAGAGAAAGACAAATCATCCCAAGGACATGTCCACTCTGTTATAAAATAGACTACAAAAACTTAAAGGGCAACTTGAAACAGTGCGATTTAGCAATCTTACAGAAACTAAGAGGAACAGAATGACCTGTCCCTTCTTCAGGCCATAGAAGATAACAAATGCAATTTTCCTCTTCCACACTACCAACAACCACCCAGTCCAGGTCACTAGATGCCTCAGAGGACACAGCCTGGGTGACCAGACACTCCACTCTATCGTCCCATGACTGAGACAGAGAGAGAGACATACTGTACTATACTTTCCCTCCCTTCCTCTCTTACCCAGTGTCTTTCTCTTACCTTTCTCTTAAACTAAGCATTCCTCGAGGCACAGCACTCAATGCCCAAGATCTGCCTGATTCTCTTTAGCCCTTTCTCTGTCCTCTCCTCCCCCTTCCTTTGGTACACAGTTGCAGCTCTATCTCATGATTGTCTCAGCTCTACACTATCTCTCCGATCCCATTCACTCCCACCCATCTCTCCCTCCCTGTCACTCTCCCTCCATCGCTGACGTGTATTGTTCTCCGCTCATACAAATCCAATCAAAATCAAATCAAATTGTATTAGGGCTGACCCCATTTAGTTGACTAGTCGATTGTTTGGTCAATAGGCTGTTGGTCGGCTGAGATTTCTTTAGTCGAGCAGTAGCAAAAATATATATATATATACAGTGCATTCGGAAAGTATTCAGACCCCTTTCTTTTTTTACGTTACAGCCTTATTCTAAATATATATATATTTTTTAATTTCCTCATATATCTACACACAGTATCCCATAATTCTGAAGAAAAAACAGGTTTTTATAAATGTTAGCAAATTTATACAAAATAAAAAACGTTTACATAAGTATTCAGACCCTTTACTCAGTACTTTGTTGAAGCACATTTGGCAGCGATTACAGCATTGAGTCTTCTTGGGTATGACGCTACAAGCTTGGCACACCTGTATTTGGGGAGTTTCTCCCATTCTTCTCTGCAGATCCTCTCAAGCTTTGTCAGGTTGGATGGGGAGCGTTGCTGCACAGCTATTTTCAGGTCTCTCCAGAGATGTTAGATCGGGTTCAAGTCCGGGCTCTGGCTGGGCTACTCAATGACATTCAGAAACTTGTCCCGAAGCCACTCCTGCGTTGTCTTGGCTGTGTGCTTAGGGTCATTGTCCTGTTGGAAGGTGAACCTTCGCCCCAGTCTGAGGTCCTGAGCGCTCTAGAGCAGGTTTTCATCAAAGATGTCTCTGTACTTTGCTCCGTTCATCTTTCCCTCGATCCTGACTAGTCTCCCAGTCTGGGCCGCTGAAAAACATCCTCACAGAATGATGCTGTCACCAACATGTTTCACCGGAGGGATGGCGCCAGATTTCCTCCAGACATGACGCTTGGCATTCAGGACAAAGAATTCAATCTTGGTTACATCAGACCAGAGAATCTTGTTTCTCATGGTCTGAGAGTCTTTAGGTGCCTTTTGGCAAACTCTAAGTTTGCTGTCATGTGCCTTTTACCGAGGAGTGGCTTCTGTCTGGCCACTCTACCATAAAGGCTTTATTGGTGGAGTGCTGCAGAGATGGTTGTCCTTCTGGAAGGTTCTCCCATGTCCACAGAGGAACTCTGGAGCTCTGTTAGAGTGACAATCGGGTTCTTGGTCACCTCCCTGACCAAGGCCCTTCTCCCCCGATTGCTCAGTTTGGCCGGGTGGCCAGCTCTAGGAAGAGTCTTGGTGGTTCCAAACTTCTTCCATTTCAGAATGATGGAGGACACTGTGTTCTTGGGGACCTTCAATGCTGCAGAAATGTTTTGGTACCCTTCCCCAGATCTGTGCCTTGACATAATCCTGTCTCGGAGCTCTCCGGACAATTCCTTTGACCTCATGGCTTGGTTTTTGCTCTGACATGCACTGTCAACTGTGGGACCTTATATAGACAGGAGTGTGCCTTTCCAAATCATGTCCAATCAATTGAATTTACCACAGGTGGACTCCAATCAAGTTGTAGAAACCTCTCAAGGATGATCAATGGAAACAGGATGCACCTGAGCTCAATTCCGAGTCTCATAGTAAAGGGTCTGAATACTTATGTAAATAAGGTATTTCTGTTTTTTATTTTTAATACATTTGCAAAACTTTCAAAAAACCTGTTTTCACTTTGTCATTATAGGGTATTGTGTGTAGATTGCTGAGATTATATATTTTTTAATCAATTTTACAATAAGGCTGTAACGTAACAAAATGTGGAAAAAGTCAATGGGTCTGAATACTTTCTGAAGGCACTGTATATCATGGTGTACGCCTGTCTGAGTGGACTAATCCATTGTGGAGGCCGTGGGGATGGCACAGTCCATCACTCTAAGACATGTGCTACTGATATTGTATATGGTTATATTACATAAGAACAATGGTGCAACACTAATACAAATAATATTATTTTATAACAAATGCAGTTTCTAGGGGCCAAGCTGAATTTCTTCAGCCTCCTGAGGTTGAAGAAGTGCTGTTGCGCCTTCTTCACCACACTGTGTGTGTGTGGGTGGACCATTTCAGATTGTCAGTGATGTGTACGCCGAGGAACTTGAAGATTTTCACCTTCTCCACTGCGGCCCCATCGATGTGGACGGGGGCGTGCTCCCTCTGCTGTCTCCTGAATTCCACGATCAGCTCCTTCGCTTTGTTGAAGGAGAGGTTATTTTCCTGGCACCACTCTGCCAGGGCCCTCACCTCCTCCCTGTAGGCTGTCTCATCGTTGTTGGTAATCAGGCCTACCACTGTTGTGTCGTCTGCAAACTTGATGATTGAGTTGGAGACGTAAAACGCCACGCAGTCATGGGTGAAAAGGGAGTACAGGAGGGGGCTGAGCACCCACCCTTGTGGGGCTCCTGTGTTCAGGATCAGTTTAGTGGAGGTGTTGTTGCCTACCTTCATCACCTGGGGAGGCCCGTCAGGAAGTCCAGGACCCAGCTGTACAGGGCAGGGTTTAGACCCAGGGCCCCGAGCTTAATGATGAACTTGGAGGGTGTTGAAGGCTGAGATTTAGTCAATGAACAGCATTCTTACATAGGTATTCCTCTTGGCCAGATGGGATAAGGCAGGGTGTAGTGCGATGGCAATTGCATCATCCGTGGATCTATTGGGGCGGTATGCAAATTAGAGTGGGTCTATAGTGTCGAGCAAGGTGGAGGTGATTTGATCCTTAACTAGCCTCTCAAAGCACTTTATGATGACAAAAGTGAGTGCTACGGGCGATAGTCATATAGTTCAGTGACCTTCGCTTTTTGGGGTACAGGAACAATGGTGGACATCTTGAAACAAGTGGGGACAGCAGACTGGGATAGGGAGAGATGTAATACATCCGTAAACACTCCAGCCAGCAGGTCTGCGCATGCTCTGAGGATGCGGCTAGGGATGCCATCTGGGCCGGTAGCCTTGCGAGGGTTAAATCCCTTAAATGTCTTACTCACATCGGCCATGGAGAACGAGAGCTCACAGTCCTCAGGAGCGGCCCGCTTCGGCGGCACTGTGTTATCCTTAAAGTGGGCGAAGAAGGTGTAAAGCTTGTCCGTAAGCAAGACGTCGGTGTCTGCGACGTTGCTGGTTTTCCCTTTATAATCCGTGATTGTCTGGAGTACCAGCTACATACAGTGAGGGAAAAAAGTATTTGATCCCCTGCTGATTTTGTACGTTTGCCCACTGACAAAGAAATTATCAGTCTATAATTTTAATGGTATTTTATTTGAACAGTGAGAGACAGAATAACAACAAAAAAATCCAGAAAGACGCATGTCAAAAATGTTATAAATTGATTTGCATTTTAATGAGGGAAATTAGTATTTTACCCCCTCTCAATCAGAAAGATGTTTGGCTCCCAGGTGTCTTTTATACAGGTAACGAGCTGAGATTAGGAGCACACTCTTAAAGGGAGTGCTCCTAATCTCAGCTTGTTACCTGTATAAAAGACACCTGTCCACAGAAGCAATCAATCAATCAGATTCCAAACACTCCACCATGGCCAAGACCAAAGAGTTCTCCAAGGATGTCAGGGACAAGATTGTAGACCTACACAAGGCTGGAATGGGCTACAAGACCATCGCCAAGCAGCTTGGTGAGAAGGTGACAACAGTTGGTGTGATTATTCGCAAATGGAAGAAGCACAAAATAACTGTCAATCTCCCTCGGCATGGGGCTTCATGCAAGATCTCACCTCGTGGAGTTGCAATGATCATGAGAACGGTGAGGAATCAGCCTAGAACTACACGGGAGGATCTTGTCAATGATCTCAAGGCAGCTGGGACCATAGTCACCAAGGAAACAATTGGTAACACACTACGCCGTGAAGGACTGAAATCCTGCAGCGCCCGCAAGGTCCCCCTGCTCAAGAAAGCACATATACAGGCCCGTCTGAAGTTTGCCAATGAACATCTGAATGATTCAGAGGAGAACTGGGTGAAAGTGTTGTGGTCAGATGAGACCAAAATCGAGCTCTTTGGCATCAACTCAACTCAATGTGTTTGGAGGAGGAATGCCGCCTATGACCCCAAGAACACCATCCCCACCGTCAAACATGGAGGTGGAAACATTCTGCTTTGGGGGTGTTTTTCTGCTAAGGGGACAGGACAACTTCACTGCATCAAAGGGACGATGGACGGCGCCATGTACCGTCAAATCTTGGGTGAGAACCTCCTTCCCTCAGCCAGGGCATTGAAAATGGGTCATGGATGGGTATTCCAGCATGACAATGACCCAAAACACACGGCCAAGGCAACAAAGGAGTGGCTCAAGAAGAAGCACATTAAGGTCCTGGAGTGGCCTAGCTAGTCTCCAGACCTTAATCCCATAGAAAATCTGTGGAGGGAGCTGAAGGTTCGAGTTGCCAAACGTCAGCCTCGAAACCTTAATGACTTGGAGAAGATCTGCAAAGAGGAGTGGAACAAAATCCCTCCTGAGATGGGTGCAAACCTGGTGGCCAACTACAAGAAACGTCTGACCTCTGTGATTGCCAACAAGGGTTTTGCCACCAAGTACTAAGTCATGTTTGGCAGAGGGGTCAAATACTTATTTCCCTCATTAAAATGCAAATCAATTTATAACATTTTTGACATGCGTTTTTCTGGATTTTTTTGTTGTTATTCTATCTCTCACTGTTCAAATAAACCTACCATTAAAATTATAGACTGATCATGTCTTTGTCAGTGGGCAAACATACAAAATCAGCAGGGGATCAAATACTTTTTTCCCTCACTGTATGTCTCATATCTGAGTCATTGAATTGTGACTCCACTTTGTCTCTGTACTGACGGTTTGCCTGTTTGATTGCCTTACGGAGGGCATAACTGGACTGTCTGTATTCGACCATATCCCCAGTCAACTTGCCGTGGTTAAATGTGGTGGTTCGTGCTTTCAGTTTTGCGCAAATGCTGCCATATAGCCATGTTTTTAGTTTGGATAGGTTTTAATCATCACAGTGGGAACAACATCCCCTATACACATTCCCTATACACTCAGTCACCGTGTCAGTGTATACGTCAATATTATTCTCAGAGGCAACCTGGAACATATCCCATTCTGCGTGATCAAAACAATCTTGAAGCATGGATTCCGATTGGTCAGACCAGCGTTGAATAGCCCTTAGCACGGGTACTTCCTGTTTGAGTTTCTGCCTATAGGAAGGGAGGAGCAGAATGGAGTCCTTATCTGATTTGCCAAAGGGAGGGCAGGGGAGGGCCTTGTAGCCATCCCGGAAGGGAGAGTAACAATGGTCGAGAGTTTTTGAAGTGCAAGTATTGCAGGCAATGTGTTGATAAAAATTTGGTAGCGTTTTCCTCAGATTTGCTTTATTAAAGTCCTCAGCTACAATAAATGCGGCCTCAGGATATGCGGTTTCCAGTTTGCACAAAGTCCAGTGTAGGTCCTTGAGAGCCGTCGTGGTATCGGCTTGAGGGGGAATATACACGGCTGTGACGATGACCGAATAAAATTATCTCGGGAGGTAATGCGGTTGGCGTTTGATTGTGAGGTATTCTAGGTCAGGTGAACAAAAGGACTTGAGTTCATGTACGTTACCACA
The DNA here is from genome assembly GCF_964263955.1 of Coregonus lavaretus. NCBI lineage: Eukaryota > Metazoa > Chordata > Actinopteri > Salmoniformes > Salmonidae > Coregonus > Coregonus lavaretus. The sequence continues at coordinate 26,078,753 of NC_140008.1, read as the reverse complement.
ATCACACCATGAGTAGTTAATCATGAAACATACACCTCCGCCTTTCTTCTTCCCGAAGAGTTCTTTATTCCTATCTGCACGATGTACTGAGAACACAGCTGGCTGTATGGATTGGGACTGTATAACCGGAAAGAGCTATGATTCCATAAACAGAGTATCTTACCGTCCCTGATGTCTCACTGGATGGAGATCCTCGCCCTGAGTTCGTCTACTTTATTGTCCAAGGACTGAACATTAGCAAGTAATATACTCAGAAGCGGTGGATGGTGTGCACGCCTCCTGAGTCGGACTAAAAGTCCACTCTGAATACCTCTTCTCCTCCGGCGGCGTCTTGGAGCAGCCTCTGGGATAAGTTCAATCATCTTGGGGGGTACGAACAAAGCATCCAATTCAGGAAAGTTATATTTCTGGTCTAAATGCTGGTGAGTTACCGCCGCTCTGATATCCAAAAGTTATTTCCGGCTGTATGTAATAATGCAGGAGTAATAAAAGCCTTTTATATTTATATATACAGAACCAGTCAAAAGTGTGGACACACCTACTCATTCCAGGGTTTTTCTTTATTTTTTACTATTTTTTACATTGCAGAATAATAGTGAAGACATCAAAACTATGAAATAACACATATGGAATCATGTAGTAACCAAAAAAGTGTTAAACAAATCAAAATATATATTATATTTGAGATTCTTCAAAGTAACCACCCTTTGCCTTGATGATAGCTTTGCACACTATTGGCATTCTCTCAACCAGATTCATGAGGTAGTCACCTGGAATGCATTTCAATTAACAGGTGTGCCTTGTTAAAAGTTAATTTGTGGAATTTCTTTCCTTCTTAATGCGTTTGGGCCAATTAGTTGTGTTGTGACAAGGTAGCCTCTCTACCTTCCCACAACACAACTGATTGGCTCAAATGCATTAAGAAGGAAAGAAATTCCACAAATACAGAAGATAGCCCTACTTGGTGCGAGGAGCAGGAACGGGCCGGGCCGGACTGGCGACGCGCACCACTGGCTTGATGCGAGGAGCAGGAACGGGCCGGGCCGGACTGGCGACGCGCACCACTGGCTTGGTGCGAGGGGCAGGAACAGGCCGGGCCGGACTGGCGACGCGCACCACTGGCTTGGTGCGAGGGGCAGGAACAGGCCGGGCCGGACTGGCGACGCGCACCACTGGCTTGGTGCGAGGGACAGGAACAGGCCGGGCCGGGCTGGCGACGCGCACCACTGGCTTGGTGCGAGGGGCCGGAGCAGGCCGGACCGGGCTGGCGACGCGCACCACTGGCTTGGTGCGAGGAGCAGGAACAGGCCGGGCCGGGCTGGGAACACGCACCACTGGTTTGGTGCGAGGAGCAGGAACAGGCCGGGCCGGGCTGGTGAAGCGCACCACTGGCCTGGTGCGAGGAGCAGGAACGGGCTGGACCGGACTGCGAAGGCGGACTGGAGGTCTGGAGCGGAGAGCTGGCACAACCCGTCCTGGCTGGCTGCCCACTTTCGCACTACACGTGCGGGGCGCTGGCACAGGACGCACTGGGCTGTGCACGCGCACTGGCGATACAGCTCGTAGAACTGGCGCAGGATACGCGGGACCGAGGAGGCGTACTGGAGACCAGGAGTGTTGAGCCGGCACACCCCGTCCTGGCTGGATGCCCATCTTCGCACGGCACGTGCGTGGTGCAAGCACAGGACGTACAGGACTGTGCCGGCGCACTGGCGACACAGTACGTAGCTCCGCATAACATGGAGCTTGCCCAGTCATACGCCTTCTCGTGTGAGTACGGGGAGTTGGCTCTGCTCTAACCCTAGGCTCCGCCAACCACCCTCTTAGCCCTCCCAAAAAAATGTCTTGGGGCTGTCTCTCGGGCTTCTTCCTCGACCGGCTTCCTCTGTGCTGCCGTTGCTCCTCTCCTGCCTGGGCATCTACCTTTGCCCATGGCCCTTTCTCCGCAAATATCTCCTCCCATGACCACCATTTGCCCACCTGTGACATGGCAATTCGCTCTTCCTGGGCACGCTGCTTGGTCCTCGTTTGGTGGGATCTTCTGTCACGTTCGTTCATCGATGGGACGGACCAAGGCGCAGCGTGATATGCTTACATGTTTATTTGACTATTAAACACAATGACAAAACAAGAAACGAAATGTGAAGTCCAAGGTACACAAACAACATACCTAACATGGAAAAAGAACCCACAACCCACTAGTGCCAATAGGCTGCCTAAGTATGGTCCCCAATCAGAGACAACGAGCGACAGCTGCCTCTGATTGGGAACCACACCGGCCAACAAAGAAATACACATAATAGAACACCAACATAGAAATACCCAACATAGAACATACACACCCTGACTCAACATTTAAGCGTCCCCTGAGTCAGGGCGTGACACTACCACAGCATTCTGCAGCGATACGCCATCCCATCTGGTTTGCGCTTAGTGGGACTATAATTTATTTTTCAACAGGACAATGACCCAACACACCTCCAGGCTGTGTAAGGGCTATTTGACCAAAAAGGAGAGTGATAGAGTGCTGCATCAGATGCCCTGGCCTCCACAATCCCCCAACCTCAACCCAATTGAGATGGTTTGGGATTAGTTGGACCGCAGAGTGAAGGAAAATGAGCCAACAAGTGCTCAGCATATGTGGGAACTCCTTCAAGACTGTTGGAAAAGCATTCCAGGTGAAGCTGATTGAGAGAAAGCCAGGAGTGTGTCACGAATTCCGCCGAGACTGCTCCTCCTCCTTGTTCGGGCAGGCTTCGGCGTTCGTCGTCCCCGGAGAACTAGCTGCTACCGTTTGATGTTCTCTATGTTTGTTTGGTTTTGTCTGGTTGGTGCACCTGTTTCATATCATGTATTGATTATGTCACCTATAAGTTTCCTTTGGTTTTGTTTGTAGTTGTGTGTTGTTGTACGCCTGTCCGTTGGTGTAGGTTTATTGTTTTCTTGTTGTTCGTGCTTTACGCACTTTACGCACTGTTTGCGTAATCGCTCGCCTCCTGTTTGTTGAGGCCCGTTGTTTTGTATTTTGCCTCTGTGACTATTAAAGTCGGATCGACTAAGCTTCTGTGTCCTGCGCCTGACTCCAACACCGCATCCACATCAGCCTCTGACAGAGTGTGCAAAGCTGTCATCAAGGCAAAGGGTGGCTACTTTGAAGAATCTCAAATATAAAATATATTTTGATTTGTTTAACACGTTTTTGGTTACTACATGATTCCATATGTGTTATTTCATAGTTTTGATGTCTTCACTATTATTCTACAATGTAGAAAATAGTTAAAATAAAGAAAAACCCTTGAATGAATAGGTGTGTCCAAACTTTTGACTGGTACTGTATATAATTTATGTTATTATTATTATTTACCAGCACCCCTACTTCATGTGGCTATGGTCTCTTTCATAGCATGCAGTAGTGAGAGGAGGGGAGGGGAGGAGGGAAGGAGAGGGGAGAGGAGAGGAGGAGAGGGAGAAGGGAGGGGGAGGGGACACGCTCTAAATGGGCTCTGAGTAATCGTGTTAGAGCATCGGGAGCCCAGGTGGAACAAACACGCACGCACACACAGACACACAAACACACACACACTCAGAGTAAAAGCTAACGACACATTACACTATCAGCCCTGCAGTCATAACATGAGACAGAGGACACACAGTCACGTACACCGACCCCTGTCAAACACACACACGCAAACGCACACACACCCTCTCTCTCTCTCCCTCTTCTCCTGACCCCATTCCCTCTCTCCCAACTGTCACTCTGGTTAGTGTACATGATATGGCTGCCATATCAATAGACATCCATGTCATCCCATACTACAGGAGGGAGAGAAGAAGGAGAAGGGAGAGATGCTTCATCTCAAAATTACTGTACAAAAATAAAGTCTCATCCCCTCTTTCTCTGCCATGGTGTCTGGTCTAGTTCAAGGTACCAGTGACTCCCTGTAACCAGGACCTGATGCAGGTGCATGGAGAGTGAGGGGTCAAAGAAGGGTTGAGGTTCACCAGCCAGCTCATTGCTTTCCCCTCCACTCCTTTCTCTATGTTCTCCTCCTCCCCTTCTCCTCTCCTCCCCCTCTCCTCTCCTCTCCTCCCCCTCTCCCAAAGGTTCTCCTCCTCAGGGTCTCCTCAACCAGAGACCCCTCACACACTGACTCACACACGCTAGGGTGGATTGAATCACACACACACATACAGACACACACACACACACACACACACACACACATGCTACTCTTACAAAACTGTATGCAGTGTGAGGGTCCGGCCTGTCTAAAGACCATCATTAGCCAGAGTGACTACAGCATACGGCACTTGGACAAACACTGACACAGGCACTGAAAGAGACAGAGAGAGAGAGAGAGAGAGAGAGGTGGAGAGGAGAGGACCGAATCACAGATAAAGATAGAGAGGTCTGCTGACACTGACTGTGGACATAGTCAATACTGTACCTCTACCCTGGCCTCTCAGATGTACAGCCAGGCTTACATTTACATTTACATTTCAGTCATTTAGCAGACGCTCTTATCCAGAGCAACTTACAGGCTTGAACCTGGAACCCTGACTTTCCACCTGTGCCAATAGGCTAAATCCTCTTCATGAAGACTATTGTAGTAGTCTCACATAGCAGATGCATGGTGGGATGCTCCACTGATCTGAGTGTCAGTAATTAGACTACTATCCTCCAGTGAGTAGGACTGTTATATATGTTCTACTCTCTTTAGTAGACCTAAATCAGTAGGCTCCTATTTTGAGAGTAGGCTAACTGACTGACAGCAGAAGTGATAATGTCGTTGTAGGCTCCTCTCTGTCCTGCTCTTGGCGTAGATAGTGTGAAAAGTCAATAGACATTAAGAATGAATACGTCTGCATCTCTGCAGAGTTTTGGGAGAGTTATTTGTGTGATGTGGAGGTTAGAGAGAGGAGAGGGAGAGAAGGAGGGAGTGGGGAGGAGAGGGAGAGAAGAGAGGGTGTGAGAGAGGGAGAGAGAGAGGGAGAGAGAGAGGGAGGGAAGGAGGGAGGGAGAGAGGAGAGAGAGGGAGGGAGAAAGTGAGTGAGAAGGGAGGTAGGAAAAGAGGAGAGAGAGTGAGAGGGCTGGGAGGGATAATGGAAAGGGGGAGGGTGAGAGAGTGAGTGTGTGTGGGGTGTTGAAGTCCTCTGATCATTGTGACTTTGAGGCCAATCCATTACTGTGGACCCTGTGCTACTGTGACATTATTCAATCTGGCTCAGGCTCTAGCTCTGACTCTGTGTGTGTGTGTGTGTGTGTGTGTGTGTGTGTGTGTGTGTGTGTGTGTGTGTGTGTGTGTGTGTGTGTGTGTGTGTGTGTGTGTGTGTGCGTGTGCGTGTGTTGTGATAACAGGGCTGGCGTGCCTTGCAGGGAGCAGAGAGCGGAGTGAACCGTCCATCAGGGACTATTGACTGAGCGCCCACCATCAAATTAGCTAAATGAGTTGATGTGACGATAAGCAGTGATAAGACCTTGGAGCGTCGCTGGGTCGGCGTCCCAGCAGAGGACAACTGCCTGTTTACTCGCTAGAATGGTACAATAACAAAACACATGGTGCTGGCCAACAGTCTAAGCTACAGGCCTAATAACTCACCACCTGAGTATTAGGACTGCACTTTATCTGAGCATCTGTCAAACTGGACGTTTATTGCTGCTGAATTAAAGACAGTGATAACGTGAGATTTATAGAAGCACATGAGCAAGACACTGGCACAGGTCACCCATACTCTATAAACAAACATAAAACAACTTGAATCCTGCTTTCTGTACACAGGGACAGTGGTCCACAGACACACACACACACACACACACACACACAGAGTCCCCCCAACTGCTCCATCCCCATTCTCACCTTGGAACTTGAATCCTTCTATCTGGACCCAGAGGCAGAGGTCCTCCGTCTCACAGTCACACATCCAAGGGTTCCCGCTGAGCCCCAGGGAACGCAGGGAGGGCAGGGCGATCAGAGAGCTGATGTTCAGCGTCGTCAGGTTGTTCCTACTAACATCCAGCACCTGCAGAGCAATGTTTTCTGAGAACGCGTCCGGGTGGATCTCATTTAGCCCCAGATTGTCTGTTAGCCGTAGCATCACGAGGCTTGACAACGGTCCAAAAGTCCGGTCCTCAATCTGGGTTAGTGTATTGAAGGACAGGTCAAGGTAGGCCAGCTTTCGGAGATTCCCGAAGGTGGACTCGGAGATCTCCGTCAGGGTGTTGTTGCTGACGTCCAGGTAGACCAGATCAGACAGGTAGTTGAGTTGTAATGCTGGAAGTTCTCCGATGCGGTTGTTGGAAATGATGAGTTGGCGGGTGGCTAGAGGGAGGTCGTTGGGGAAGAGGGTGAGCTCCTGCCCAGCGCATTGGACCACCAGCTGGTCGTCACACACACACCTGTCTGGGCATCCTGCCGTGAGTGCCGGGTAAGGGGCAACCCCCATCACGAAGATAAAGAGAAAGAGTAGCCGGAGGGATTGGGAGCTTGGAGCGGGCAGGAGACGCATGATGAAGCCAACCAGGGCGTCATGAACTCTGGCTGAGCAGGACCAGGAGGATACCCCAGGACCAGCGCTCCCCCCCGGGCATCCTGCATGGGGCTGCGGGACTGGGGGTGAGTCCAGACGGCTACTCTGGAGGACCGGCTCCCGCTGCTGCTTCTGTTGCTGTCTGGAGGGTTGGATCGTGCTTAAATCCAGACTCTCTCTTTTTTTCTCTCTCCAAAAGGCTATCGGTCACTCACTCACTCTAACGCACGCCACGCACGCCCACAAGAAGCCCGCGTTAATTCCGAAGGTGACCCTACTGACGGACGCTGGTCGCGTGGTGAGTGAGAATCGTTAAGGCTTATCGGGCTCAGATTCTCGTGAAAGGAGAGAAGAGAGAGGAGAGAAAGATGAGATAAAAGAGAGAGGCTCAGTCGCTCTTTTCTGTCATTGCCTCGGTATGTCATCCTTGTCAATTAGTTGTCGCCGTCAGAAAGCATTGTTTGTTTTTTTCCAAACTGCTGGATGGTGAAATGCATAAAATTCCAGGACGCGATTCCTCCCGGTTCCTATAAAAGAGATTTGTATGTACTAGTAAACCGCCTGTTTTGAATGGAGATGTAGTAGCCTAATAATCACCGTCTGCCTCGCTATGTCACTGGCTAATCCGTTATTCCAGAGTGTGACTGGAAGTGCGTGCGTCCTTTTCTGCCTTCTCGGCTGTTCTGCCTGCATGTGTTGTGTGTGCGCGCTGCTCTCTCCACCCGTCTCTCTCTCTCTCTCTCTTTTATGCAGCTGTGTAGATAGAAATAGTGATGGGAGGGGGCTGTGTGCCCTGTGTCTGTGTGTGTGTGTGTGTGTCAGGAGTCCGTTAGACCGTGTGTGATTCGCTCACACAAGTTGACTATGTTTGCCCCATAGTGACGTAACCAGGTGTTTCCTATTTCTGTCTCTCCATACAACGTGGTCTCTGGGCAATTCGTATTATTCTGTGACATTCCATTCAGTAGTATGTTAGGTTACATTATGAATGGAATAGCGGTTGTACAATATCATACGAATCTGAGGATATATAGTATCATACATCTTATCCATTCATACAATAGCATACGAATTGGATGATGTAAATTGTCATACATCTTGGAGGATGTATAGTATAGACCAGGTTGCTTGTTGCGTTGTAACAACAAAGGAGAATTATGGGGAGAATTTACATTGGTGGTTTGGTGAACTGAATACAAAGTATAGGATAATTTAGATGAAAGGTTAGGGGAATTTACGTAGCAGATTAGGTGAATTGGATTAAGTTTAGAAGAAGGGTTAGGGGAAGTATTAGCTAAATTGCTACAGTGGTCCCTGACGTGCCTCGAACATGCAACTTTTGGATCGCTAGACGATCGTGGATTACGCCCATTTCGTTTCTGTCTAAAGTAACTAGACCATTAGTAGGTTTAATACATCTTGGAGGTGCCCAGAAATACGTAAACTATGTTACGTATGACTCTGAGGCCAGGCTGCCTCATAAAACAGAGATGACAGGGTGTCTGTGTGTATCCAGAGGACAGGCGATCTGGCGGACCTGAGAGGGACCAGAGAGTCCAGTTACAGATTGTTCCACACACTGTAGAGGCGATACAGGATCTCTCTTGTGTGTGTTGTGTGTGTGAGAGAGACAGACCACCTAGATTTGAACCTGGGTCTCCTGTGCATCACACTGTGTTAGTCTGCTGAGCTAAAGCCTTGGCATCATGGGCGGCGCACAATTGGCCCAGCGTCGTCCAGGGTAGGGGAGGGAATGGCCGGCAGGGATGTAGCTCAGTTGATAGAGCATGGCGTTTGCAACGCCAGGGTTGTGGGTTCAATTCCCACAGGGGGCCAGTATAAAAATAAATAAATATGTAAGTCGCTCTGGATAAGAGCGTCTGCTAAATGACTAAAAATGTAAAAAAATGTAAAAAATTAAAGACCATCATTAGCCAGAGCGACCATTAGCCATATTTATGTTTATTTATTTTCCCATTTGTACTTTAACTATTTGCACATTGTTACAACACTGTATATATACATAATATGACATTTGAAATGTCTTTATTCTTTTGGAACTTCTGAGTGTAATGTTTAATGTTAATATTAATTGTTTATTTCACTTTTGTTTACTATCTACTTCACTTGCTTTGGCAATGTTAACATACATTTCCCATGCCAATAAAGCCCTTAAATTGAAATTGAAATTGAATTGAATTGAGAGAGAGAGAGAGAGAGAGAGAGAGAGAGAGAGAGAGAGAGAATACCTAACCACAGTAACTGACCCACAATTAAGGAAAGCTTTGACTATGTACAGACTCAGTGAGCATAGCCTTGCTATTGAGAAAGGTCACCATAGGCAGACCTGGCTCTCAAGAGAAAATAGGCTATGTGCACACTGCCCACAAAATGAGGTGGAAACTGAGCTGCACTTCCTGACCTCCTGCCAAATGTATGACCATATTAGAGACACATATTTCCCTCAGATTACACAGACCCACAAAGAATACAAAAACAAATCCAATTTTGATAAACTCCCATATCTATTGGGTGAAATACCACAGTGTGCAATCACAGCAGCAAGATTTGTGACCTGTTGCCACAAGAAAAGGGCAACCAGTAAAGAACAAACACCATTGTAAATACAACCCATATTTATGTTTATTTATTTTCCCTTTTTTACTTTAACTATTTGCACATCATTTCAACAATGTATAGACATAATATGACATTTGAAAAGTCTTTATTCTTTTGGAACTTTTGTGAGTGTAATGTTAACTGACCATTTTTTATTGTTTATTTCACTTTTAATTTATTATCTATTTCACTTGCTTTGGCAATGTAAACATATGTTTACCATGCCAATAAAGCCCCTTGAATTGAATTGAGAGAGAGAGAGAGAGAGAGAGAGAGAGAGAGAGAGAGAGATAGAGAGAGAGAGAGAGAGAGAGAGAGAGAGAGAGAGATAGAGAGAGAGAGACAGAGAGACAGAGAGACAAAGAGAGACAGAGAGAGAGTGCGTAAGAATGAGAGAGTGTCGCACTAGAATAAAAATGTCTACCGGTTAAAACGAGTCAATAATAATCCAGCCTCGCCGTGGCAGGCAGCCTCTAGGCTGCGCAAGGATTTAGCAGGGTTTATCAGAGTGTGAATGAGTGAGTGAGTGAGTGTGTGTGTGTGTGTGTGTGTGTGTGTGTGTGTGTGTGTGTGTGTGTGTGTGTGAGAGACAGAGATAGAGAGTGTGTGTGTATATATGTGTGTGTTATCAGCGCCCCACACACGCTGCTCCAGCTCTTTAGTAATTTCACTGGGGTGGCACGTGTGTCTGTCTGTCTGTCCCTCTGTCTGTGAATAATGTATGCCTTTCTGCTACTTTACAATAAATGACAATGGGCATGCAGTGAGTTATGGATTTGACACACATAGAGACAAGCATTTTTATGCCACGTTGTACCACATACACATACACACAAACACGCACACGCACACACACACACACACACACCTAGCATCCTGCAGTAATAGGACACCACCCTCTGGCGTGGTAGTACTAATATTATTATGAAGGCGCTATATTCCTGATGAACAGTATCAACAGCAAGGGCATAATACAGTTACTGTATACTCAACACACACACATGCGCTCGCACCGACACTCAATAGTATCTAACAGACTGCAGTGGAATAGGCATGTGCATTAGTCACAACCCTAACCTCCTAACTATAAACACTTACAGTATACCAGTGATTCATGTGATTGTGTAACTCCTATAAATGTACAGTAACAGTAATGCTAGGTCTCATTTCCCTCTCCATCGTCTAGTCCACCCACTACAGGCCTGTAACCTCTCTCTCTCTCTCTCTCTCTCTCTCTCTCTCTCTCTCTCTCTCTCTCTCTCTCATAACCCAGATTCAAACCTGTGTGTGTGTTGTAACGGTCCTGCTGTATCGTGTTCTCTACAAACTGCCAGTAAAACGAGGCGATCGGAATCATTAGTTTAACTTTCCTCCCTGGCTGCTCTCGACTACTCGGCTTGCAGACATGTGTGTGTGTGTTTGTGTGAGTGCGGGTCGGTCTCTGTGTGAGTGTGTTTGTGTCTGTGTGTGTGTGTTTGTCAGGGTGTCGGGTGGTTTGGGCAGTGAGAGGTCTTTACTATTTAATGGAGGTGAGGGCAGTGCCGTCTGTCACAGGGACGACACTTGGTCTGGCCCCAGGCCTGAGGGTGGATGGGTGTGTGTCTGTGTGCGTCTGTGTGCGTCTGGCTCCAGCCCTGAAGGGGTCCACTCTGCTGGCACCACTGGAGGTGTGAGTCATAACTCAACCTCTCTTTCTGTTACTGCTATCGCTCTCTCTTTTTCACCCTCTCTTTCTCTCTCTCTGACTTTCACTCAATCTCTTCATAGTTAGAAATATAGCATTCATCTTTTTCTCTGTCTCTTTCTTTGCTTGGTTATCTTTCTCTCTCTCTAGTTATAATTCTCTCCTTCTGTAAATCTCTCTCTGATTCCCTCTCCTTATCTCTACCCCCCCCCCCCCCTCCTCCCCTTCCTGCTCTCTCTGTGAGGCTATAACTATGTCTTCTTTTTTATTTATTTTTTTTCTTCTTTTTTTTCTTGGGGGTAGATCAGGTTAATATTGCAGATAGATTGTAACTTCCATCAATGTAATTGTCTGCATCACTTCCAATCCCCCATGTTTTTTTTTGTATAAAAAAGAAGGCCTGTAATTTTCATCATAGGTACACGTCAACTATGACAGACAAATTGAGAATTTTTTTTCCAGAAAATCACATTGTAGGATTTTTAATGAATTGATTTGCAAATTATGGTGGAAAATAAGTATTTGGTCACCTACAAACAAGCAAGATTTCTGTCTCTCACAGACCTGTAACTTCTTCTTTTAAGAGGTTCCTCTGTCCTCCACTCATTACCTGTATTAATGGCACCTGTTTGAACTTGTTATCAGTATAAAAGACACCTGTCCACAACCTCAAACAGTCACACTCCAAACTCCACTATGGCCAAGACCAAAAAGCTGTCAAAGGACACCAGAAACAAAATTGTAGACCTGCACCAGGCTGGGAAGACTGAATCTGCAATAGGTAAGCAGCTTGGTTTGAAGAAATCAACTGTGGGAGCAATTATTAGGAAATGGAAGACATACAAGACCACTGATAATCTCCCTCGATCTGGGGCTCCACGCAAGATCTCACCCCGTGGGGTCAAAAGGATCACAAGAACGGTGAGCAAAAATCCCAGAACCACACAGCGGGACCTAGTGAATGATCTGCAGAGAGCTGGGACCAAAGTAACAAAGCCTACCATCAGTAACACACTACGCCGCCATGGACTCAAATCCTGCAGTGCCAGACGTGTCCCCCTGCTTAAGCCAGTACATGTCCAGGCCCGTCTGAAGTTTGCTAGAGTGCATTTGGATGATCCAGAAGAGGATTGGGAGAATGTCATATGGTCAGATGAAACCAAAATATAACTTTTTGGTAAAAACTCAACTCGTCGTGTTTGGAGGACAAAGAATGCTGAGTTGCATCCAAAGAACACCATACCTACTGTGAAGCATGGGGGTGGAAACACCATGCTTTGGGGCTGTTTTTCTGCAAAGGGACCAGGACGACTGATCCATGTAAAGGAAAGAATGAATGGGGCCATGTATCGTGAGATTTTGAGTGAAAACCTCCTTCCATCAGCAAGGGCATTGAAGATGAAACGTGGCTGGGTCTTTCAGCATGACAATGATCCCAAACACACCGCCCGGGCAACGAAGGAGTGGCTTCGTAAGAAGCTTTTCAAGGTCCTGGAGTGGCCTAGCCAGTCTCCAGATCTCAACCCCATAGAAAATCTTTGGAGGGAGTTGAAAGTATGTGTTGCCCAGCGACAGCCCCAAAACATCACTGCTCTAGAGGAGATCTGCATGGAGGAATGGGCCAAAATACCAGCAACAGTGTGTGAAAAACTTGTGAAGATGTCACGACCCGGTGCGAGAAACAGTCACTAATAATTGTCAGAACCCAGAAGATGAGGCAGACACAGCTGTACTAGAGATGGTGGTTTATTAAAGAACAAAATCTTCAGGCAAAGAAGCTAAATCCACAATGTCCAAAAATAAAGCCAAGAGGCACAAAGAGGAAAACCTCCAAAAACAAAAGAAACTCCACAAAGTGGTAAAAAACAGCAGGGAAAAAACAAACCTCAAAAGACTACTCAAACAAAACACAAGAACTAAACCAGAGAACCTCTGGAAAATCCCACCAGAGAAATATCTATATAAAACAAGGCTTGGGCTGGGGCTGGGTGCTAACTCACAAACACTGAGCAAGGAACTGAGGAACACACAGGGTTTAAATACTAACAAGGGAATGACCTACAGGTGCAAACAATAATTAGAGCAAGAAAAACAAAAGGTACAAAAAAGGTGCAATGGGGACATCTAGTGACCAAAACCCGAACAGTCATGGCCAAAACCTGACAGAATCCCCCTCCTAGGAACGGCTCCTGACGTTCCTACCAGCCTTCTCAGGGTGGAGGGCCCTGAACTGACGAATGAGGTCAGGGTCCAGTATGTCCTTGGCAGGAACCCAGGAGCGCTCCTCGGGACCGTAGCCTTCCCAGTCCACCAGATACTGCCAGGACCGCTGCACCCGGCGGGAATCCAGTATCCGGTGGACGGTATAAGCCGACTGGCCACCGATGACACGGGGCGGAGGGGGAGGTCTGCCTGCCGGGATAAGGGGAGAAAAAACAACAGGTTTTAATAAAGAAATGTGAAATGTTGGATTGATCTTAAGTGATCTGGGTAAGTGCAGGCGAAAAGTAACGGGATTGACTCTCCTGGCAATCTTAAAGGGACCGATGAACCTCTGGGACAGCTTGCGAGACTCCACCCGTAGTGGTAGGTTCTTAGTTGAGAGCCATACTCTCTGGCCGGGGTACAGGGTAGGACCGGGACGGCGACCTCTGTTGGCTTGTCGTTGGTACTGCTGAGAGGAACGCAGAAGATTAAGACGTGCCTTCTTCCACGGAAGCCGACAGCGTCTGATGAACCTCGAGGCTGAAGGCACTCTGACTTCTGCCTCCTGGTCCGGGAACAATAGAGGCGCATAGCCAAACTGACACTCATGCGAGGACATACCAGTGGAGGAGGAGCACAAGGTGTTGTGCGCGTACTCGGCCCAAACAATGAAGGATGACCAAGTGGACGGGTTGTTGGAAACCATGCATCTGAGGGTGGTTTCCAGCTCCTGATTCATCCTCTCAGTTTGGCCATTGGACTCCGGATGGTACCCTGAAGATAAACTGGCCGTGGCCCCTATGAGTTGGCAGAAGGCCTTCCAAAACCTTGAGGCGAACTGGGGACCTCTGTCGGAAACCATATCTTGCGGAATCCCAAAGACTCGGAACACATGGTTAATCACCAACTCAGCTGTTTCCTTGGCAGAAGGTAATTTGGTCAAAGGAACAAACCTGGCCGCCTTAGAAAACCTGTCGATGATGACTAGGATCGTAGTATTACCATGGGACGGAGGAAGGCCAGTAATAAAGTCCAACGAGATATGGGACCAGGGTCGGTGGGGAATAGATAGAGGGTGAAGGAGTCCTTGAGGGCGGAGGTGAGAAGATTTGCCCTGGCAGCACACGGAACAGGCCTTGATGAAAGTGGCAACGTCTTCTTTTATGGTGGGCCACCAGAACTTACGCTGGATGAACTCCAAGGTGCGGCCTACGCCCGGGTGACAGGTGAGGCGAGAGGAGTGCCCCCACCGAAGGACTTGGGACCTTGCTGCCTTGGGAACAAACAACCGATTAGCAGGACCTCCTCCAGGGCCCGGTTCGATGGCTTGAGCTTGTTTCACGGTATCCTCCACTTGCCACGAGATCGGAGCCACGATCTTAGCGGCCGGAAGGACAGTCATGTCAGTATCTTCTCGAATGGCAGGAGAGTAGATTCGTGACAAGGCGTCCGGTTTGAGATTCTTCGACCCGGGTCTATAGGTGAGGATAAACTGAAATCGGCTGAAGAAAAGAGACCATCGAGCTTGTCTGGCGTTCAACCGCTTCGCCTGCTGGATATACTCCAGATTCTTGTGGTCCGTAAGCACTTGAAACGGTTGAGAAGCCCCCTCGAGCCAGTGTCTCCATTCCTTCAATGCCATCTTAACCGCTAGGAGTTCACGATCCCCCACATCGTAATTCCTCTCGGCCGGGGTAAGCCGGTGAGAGAAGAAGGCGCAAGGATGAAGCTTCTTGTCTTCACCCCTCTGAGACAGGACAGCTCCAACCCCAACCTCTGATGCGTCTACCTCCACCACAAAAGGTTCATCCGCCGTTGGTAGTGTCAGGATGGGAGCAGAGAGGATGCGCTGCTTGAGTCCTTGGAAGGCCGTCTCAGCTTCTCTTCCCCACAGAAACCTTGTGTTGCCACCCTTGGTTACCGCCGAGAGAGGGGCTGCCACCGAGCTGAAGTTCTTGATGAACTTGCGGTAAAAGTTGGTGAAGCCCAGGAAACGCTGAACTTCCTTAACGGACTTGGGGGTGGGCCAATCCGCTACCGCCTCTACCTTCTTGGGGTCCATCTGGACTCGTCCGGGTTCCACTATAAATCCCAGGAATTGTACTCGAGAGGAATGGAATTCACACTTCTCCGGCTTAACGTACAAATGGCTGTCTAGGAGGCGTTTGAGCACTTGTCTGACATGCTTCGTGTGTTCTTGAAGGAAGCTCGAAAAGATGAGGATGTCATCCAAGTAAACAAACACAAAGATGTTAAGCATATCCCTAAGCACATCGTTTATGAGCGCTTGGAACACAGCCGGAGCGTTGGTCAGGCCGAAGGGCATCACCGAGTATTCGTAGTGACCAGTAGGCGTGTTGAAAGCGGTCTTCCACTCGTCCCCGGGTTTGATCCGCACAAGATGGTATGCGTTCCGCAGGTCAAGCTTAGTGAAGACAACTGCTTCCTGGAGCAGCTCAAAGGCTGTGGCCATAAGAGGTAGCGGGTAGCGGTTACGGACGGTTATGGCATTGAGTCCCCGGTAGTCGATGCAAGGTCGTAATCCACCGTCTTTCTTGGCCACAAAGAAAAACCCTGCTCCCGCCGGCGAGGTAGATGGACGCATGAGACCTGCTGTCAGAGCGTCCTTGATGTAGGTATCCATAGCAGCTCGTTCGGGAGGGGAAAGGGAAAAGATCCGACCCCTGGGAGGGCAGGTCCCCGGCAACAGGTCGATGGTGCAATCGTAAGGTCTATGGGGTGGTAGTTTGGTGGCCCTCTGTTTGCTAAATACCAGTTTGAGGTCATGGTAACACTCGGGAACTCGGGACAAGTCGATGGATTCTAGAGACTCGGAAGGAGAACTCTGGGAACTCGGGAAGATACAAGTGGCTTGGCACGTAGGACCCCACTGCTTGATAGTGCCCACAGACCAGTCGATGTGAGGGTTATGGCTGTGAAGCCAGGGATAACCAAGGACGAGAGGAAACTCGGAACAGGAGATCAGATGAAAGTTCATCACTTCCTGGTGTTGGGAAACTGAAAGTCGTAAGGGGGTAGTGGCACGAGTGACAAGTCCAGATCCCAAAGGACTTCTATCCAACGTAGTAACCCTTATGGGGTCACTTAGAGGTTCAGAAGGAACGCCATTCTCCTTCGCCCAGATCCCATCCATGAAGTTACCTGCGGCTCCAGAGTCTACCAAGGCTTGAAGAGAAAACTCGTGGTCGTCCCAGGAGAGGGTAACTGGAATGAGCAGGCGGGAGTTGGATGGATGGGAGGAGGTTATGTTTCCCGTTACAGTCCTCCCAGGCCTGCACGGGAGAGTGCGTTTCCCTGGAGCCCGGGACACGTGGAGCGGAAATGGCCCGGGTTTGCCGCAATATAGACAGCATCGCTCCCTCATCCGGCGGTCTCTCTCAGCCTGGGAGATGCGTCCAACCTGCATGGGTTCTGGTGGAGCCAGCGAGGATAAAGGTGGAGACTCGGAGCTGGAACCGATAGGAGCTGGGGTGAGCGGTCTATGGTTTTGTTCTCTCTCTCTCAGACGCTGGTCTATGCGTGAAGCCAACTTGATAAGGGACTCGAGGTTGTCCGGTGGTTCCCGAGTGGCCAGTTCATCTTGGATGGTGTCAGAAAGACCCTTCAAAAAACACACTGTGAGCGCCTCGTCGTTCCAGCCACTTGCTGCTGCCACAGTGCGGAACTGGATGGCATAGTCCGTCACGCTGCGCCGACCTTGGCGGAGAGTCAGGAGCTGTTTGGCTGAGTCAGGGCCGTTGGTAGGACCTTGAAACACTCGCTTGAATTCTTCAGCAAAGGTAGAGTAGCTGGCACAGCAGGGACTTTGGGCATCCCACACAGCAGTAGCCCAGGCTAGGGCCTTTTCCGACAGCAGGGTGATGATATATGCTATCTTGGACCGGTCGGTGGGAAACGACGATGGTTGCAGCTCAAAGGAGAGAGAACATTGGGTGAAAAACCCCTTACAAACCCTCGGATCCCCTGAGAACCGTTGGGGAGGCGGCAGACGAGGTTCAGCCAGGGGATTAACTGCCAGGGGCCCTTGAATCGGATGAACTGGAGCAGAAGCGGTTGCCGGGGAAAGTCGATCCGAAATCTGCTTTATGGAAGTCAGCATCTCTGACAGAAGTTGAGAATGTCTAGCCATTAAGGCCTCTTGCTGAACCAGAGCAGCTTCGTGGCGTTGGACAGTCCCCTCATGGTGGGACAGCATGGAAAAAAGATCCTGGGTACTGGCTGCCTCTGGGTTCATAATAGTGGCTCAGTGTTTCTGTCACGACCCGGTGCGAGAAACAGTCACTAATAATTGTCAGAACCCAGAAGATGAGGCAGACACAGCTGTACTAGAGATGGTGGTTTATTAAAGAACAAAATCTTCAGGCAAAGAAGCTAAATCCACAATGTCCAAAAATAAAGCCAAGAGGCACAAAGAGGAAAACCTCCAAAAACAAAAGAAACTCCACAAAGTGGTAAAAAACAGCAGGGAAAAAACAAACCTCAAAAGACTACTCAAACAAAACACAAGAACTAAACCAGAGAACCTCTGGAAAATCCCACCAGAGAAATATCTATATAAAACAAGGCTTGGGCTGGGGCTGGGTGCTAACTCACAAACACTGAGCAAGGAACTGAGGAACACACAGGGTTTAAATACTAACAAGGGAATGACCTACAGGTGCAAACAATAATTAGAGCAAGAAAAACAAAAGGTACAAAAAAGGTGCAATGGGGACATCTAGTGACCAAAACCCGAACAGTCATGGCCAAAACCTGACAGAAGACTTACAGAAAACGTCTGACCTGTGTCATTGCCAACAAAGGGTATATAACAAAGTATTGAGAAACTTTTGTTATTGACCAAATACTTATTTTCCACCATAATTTGCAAATAAATTCATTAAAAATCCTACAATGTGATTTTCTGGACTTTTTTTTCTCATTTTGTCTGTCATAGTTGACGTGTACCTATGATGAAAATTACAGGCCTCTCTCATCTTTTTAAGTGGGAGAACTTGCACAATTGGTGGCTGACTAAATACTTTTTTCCCCCACTGTACACATACATACACACACACATACATACAGTGAGGGAAAAAAGTATTTGATCCCTGCTGATTTTGTACGTTTGCCCACTGACAAAGAAATGATCAGTCTATAATTTTAATGGTAGGTTTATTTGAACAGTGAGAGACAGAATAACAACAAAAACATCCAGAAAAACGCATGTCAAAAACGTTATAAATTGATTTGCATTTTAATGAGGGAAATAAGTATTTGACCCCCTCTCAATCAGAAAGATTTCTGGCTCCCAGGTGTCTTTTATACAGGTAACAAGCTGAGATTGGGAGCACACTCTTAAAGGGAGTGCTCCTAATCTCAGTTTGTTACCTGTATAAAAGACACCTGTCCACAGAAGCAATCAATCAATCAGATTCCAAACTCTCCACCATGGCCAAGACCAAAGAGCTCTCCAAGGATGTCAGGGACAAGATTGTAGACCTACACAAGGCTGGAATGGGCTACAAGACCATCGCCAAGCAGCTTGGTGAGAAGGTGACAACAGTTGGTGCGATTATTCGCAAATGGAAGAAACACAAAATAACTGTCAATCTCCCTCGGCCTGGGGCTCCATGCAAGATCTCACCTCATGGAGTTGCAATGATCATGAGAACGGTGAGGAATCAGCCCAGAACTACATGGGAGGATCTTGTCAATGATCTCAAGGCAGCTGGGACCATAGTCACCAAGAAAACAATTGGTAACACACTACGCCGTGAAGGACTGAAATCCTGCAGCACCCGCAAGGTCCCCCTGCTCAAGAAAGCACATATACAGGCCCGTCTGAAGTTTGCCAATGAACATCTGAATGATTCAGAGAAAGACTGGGTGAAAGTGTTGTGGTCAGATGAGACCAAAATCGAGCTCTTTGGCATCAACTCAACTCGCTGTGTTTGGAGGAGGAGGAATGCTGCCTATGACCCCAAGAACACCATCCCCACCGTCAAACATGGAGGTGGAAACATTATGCTTTGAGGGTGTTCTTCTGCTAAGGGGACAGGACAACTTCACCACATCAAAGGGACGATGGACAGGGCCATATACCGTCAAAATCTTGGGTGAGAACCTCCTTCCCTCAGCCAGGGCATTGAAAATGAGTCGTGGATGGGTATTCCAGCATGACAATGACCCAAAACTCACGGCCAAGGCAACAAAGGAGTGGCTCAAGAAGAAGCACATTAAGGTCCTGGAGTGGCCTAACCAGTCTTCAGACCTTAATCCCATAGAAAATCTGTAGAGGGAGCTGAATGTTCGAGTTGCCAAACGTCAGCCTCAAAACCTTAATGACTTGGAGAAGATCTGCAAAGAGGAGTGGGACAAAATCCCTCCTGAGATGTGTGCAGACCTGGTGGCCATCTACAAGAAACGTCTGACCTCTGTGATTGCCAACAAGGGTTTTGCCACCAAGTACTAAGTCATGTTTTGCAGAGGGGTCAAATAATATTTCCCTCATTAAAATGCAAATCAATTTATAACATTTTTGACATGTGTTTTTCTGGATTTTTTTGTTGTTATTCTGTCTCTCACTGTTCAAATAAACCTACCATTAAAATGATAGACTGATCAAGTCTTTGTCAGTGGGCAAACGTACAAAATCAGCAGGGGATCAAATACTTTTTTCCCTCACTGTACATACATACATATCCATATCCTTTTAAAAAATATATATATTCCCCTTTATTACTTTTCAACCCCGCCACCCTTTCCCCACTTGGAGTAAACTAGTGAACAACAACGCCTAGGCCTCTACTTCCAGCCCATACCCACTATCTACATTTTATGGACACAGTCAATTTTACAGTAATTACATTTTGTTTGTTCTTTCTCCTGAACTTCTTCTACTCTCAACCTCTCCGATCATTTTCATGATGTCCATCCGGTTTGCTTCTATATGCCATATCTTTCTAACTGTGATCCTTCACAAAAGCTCCCAACCTACAACCCATACACTTATTATGGACACAGCGTGCCTACATTATTAGTTATCTTGTTATTGTTTGTTGTTAGTTGTTATTAGTCCCATCCTTCAATTCCATTCAACACCTCCCATCTATCTTTTAACACCATCCGTATAGGATTTATATTTGCCATATACATTTCAACTGTACTGTGATGTCTTACAAAAGTTCTGAACCTTTCTATTCTCATTGTTTCTACAGATTGTGAATTGAAAATAAACATTTTTGCTAATAGTATTATTATGTTATTGATCGATTGACTATGACTTTTCAGATCACCCAGTAGTGCTATCTGCAGGGTTAGCTCCAGGTAAATATTGCAATACTTTAGCCATTCCTGGACCTGTGTCCAAAAACAAGCTACAAATGGACAGTACCAAAACAAATGATCTAATGATTCTGTCTCTTTGCAGCAAAATCTGCAGAGCTGGGAAGATTGTATCCCCCATATAAATAACATTCTATTGGTAGCAAGAATTTTATATAATAATTTAAATTGAAAGATTCTAAGTTTTGAATACGGTGTCGTTTTGCGTATCAGTTCATAAACACTATGGGATCGGTACTTCAAAAATCTTTTCCCAACTATTTTGCAATCTATATGGGACGGCTGTCAATCCTTTGGTCCTTAAATTAAACTGATATACCTTTTTATTTATCACAGTTTTCCTTAACCAATTATGTTCTTTAATGTAAGGCCGACAGACAAGTTCCTTACTTTCTCCTCCTTCCACTTTCCTTTTCCATTTTTGCGGTAAGGCTGCAATTTTTTGGTTGTAATTTTGGGTAGAGCAGACATTTCCATATGTTTTTGTTAGCTGCATGTGCGACATAACTCCACCAGTCCTACCGATGATATCAGTTACAAAGATTATACCTTTTTTAAACATTTTGTCAAAAAAGTATAGTTGAGTTTAACCACAATATTTGTTGCATTATTTGTTCTGTCGTTTCTGGAGGATTAAATTGAAATTGCAACCAACTTTCTATGGCTTGTTTTAGAAATAGTGATATCTTGGAGATGATTTCCTTTTCAAATAACTGAAAGTGAGTGGTTGTAATCTGAATAACTCTGTCTTCTTTGTGAGCGTATATCCATCTCCATCATTCTAATGTAATTGGAAAAGGAGCAACTGTGTCCATCACTCACACAGATTACTACACTATAAAACACTGCACTACAATCTTAGAAAAAAAGGGTTCCAAAAGGGTTATTCGGCTGTCTCCATAAGATTACCCTTTTTGATTCCAGGTAGAACCCTTTTTGGTTCCATGTAGAACTCTCTTTGGAAAGGGGTCTACAGGGCCTTCAGAAAATATTCATACCCCTTGACTTATTCCACATTGTGTTGTGTTACAGCCTGAATTCAAAATTGATTAAATATTATTTATTTCTTACCCATCTACACACAATACCCCATAATAAACAAAGTGAAAACATGTTTTTTTTTGTGCACATTTATTGAAAATGAAATACACACAATACCCCATAATGACAAAGTGAAAACGTATTTTTTGTGCACATTTATTGAAAACAAAATACAGAAAAATCTAAAGTATTCACACCCCTGAGTCAATACACTGTAGAAGCACCTTTGGCAGCGATTACAGCTGTGAGTCTCTAAGATCTTTCCACACCTGGATTGTGCAACATTTACCCATTATTATTTTCTAAATTCTTCAAGCTCTGTCAAATTGGTTGTTGATCATTGCAAGACAACTAGTTTCAGGTCTTGCCATAGATTTTCAAGTAGATTTAAGTCAAAACTGTAACTGGACCACTCAGGAACATTCAATGTCTTCAAAAATCATGTAGAACACTATTATTGCACACAGAGTGAGTCCATGCAACTTATTATGTGACCTTTTAAGCACATTTTTACTCCTGAACTTATTTAGGCTTGCCATAACAAACGGGTGAATACTTATTGACATTTCAGCTTTTCATTTTTAATAAAAATGTTAAAGTGTTGAAAAACATAATTCCACTTTGACATTATGGGGTATTTTGTGTAGGCCAGTGACAAAAACATCTGAATTTAATCAATTTTAAATTCAGGCTGTAACACAACAAATGTGGGAAAAGTAAAGGGATGTGAATACTTTCTGAAAGCACTGTACATGGAACACAAAAGGGTTCTACGTGGAACCAAAGGGGTTCTACCTGGAACCAAAACGGGTTCTTCAAAGGGTTCTCCTATGGGGACAGCCGAAGAAACCTATTAGGTTCTAGAAAGCACCTTTTTTCTAAGAGTGTATACACTGAAAAAAGGTTATTGTTCTTCTCTTGTCCGATGAATAACTTTTGAGTTAAGTGTGGGGTTCTTGACGTGGCTTCTGAGGTTCTTCAGAATTCTTGAAATGTATGGAAGCCTTTAGATGTGTCCCTTTCATAGCACACAGCAAATTGGCCAGTGTTAGCTAGTTGATTTTTCTGTTTAACATTTCTAGTGTTGATTCAAGAGTTAAATTAACATTGTAAAGAGTTAAATTAACCCTCAGTGGTGTAAAATAACCCCAGTGTTGGTGTTAATAACTAGAGTTTAACCAAAACCACAATCATCATTATCATATTTCCCAGCATGCTCTATTGAAGGTTGATTTTTAGAATTGTTTGTATCTATGTTTTTGCATGTACATTGATTGACTAATTAATCTTATGCTACTAAAATATAAATAACATAGATTTTTCTAAACTATTCCAATCTGTTCCTTACTGAAATGGTGTTCCAGTTGAGATGTTTAAGGTAGTGTCATATCTTAGTTTTCCTAACCCTGGCAGACATTCAGAATGCAGGTTTTCGAAATATTGGAATTATTACATACCTTTGCAAGCCAGCATAATTTGACTTGCAGGTCTGATGTGGCCTATAAACTATGAGTTTCAGGCCACTGTATTAGGGTAAAGCTAGGCCCTCAAAAGAAGGCCTCATGAAATATGTTTTGTATTGTCTTAAATAATGTAATTTTAATGACAACTTATTCACTTAGGATCTCACTTGTTTAAGGCCACAGGACTGAAAATGAACGAATGCAACAACTATGTCTCTGTCACTAGCAAACACAGTCATGGTTGGTACTACTGGTAACTAAAGTTCACTCGAAAGACATCCTGGGAAATATGCAAATAAGGCTTAAAACCCTACAGCAGGGCTATTCAATTACGGTCCTGGAGGGCAGAACATTTTCTGGTTTTGGATTTTTTTCTGGTTCTTCAGAAACGCTAAAATGGTTCCCCTATGGCATCGCTCTCAAGAACCTTATTTGGTTCCAACTTGCACCTTTATTTTTAAGAGTGTAGGTCTATACACTACACATAAACACTGCAATATAAGAAACATGACAGCATATTGTCTGTGATCAGAGAACATTTCAAGCATTAAAATATCAAACAGATGGACTAGTTATGTTATTTATTGTCCTTAACTCAGCATGCAAAAGGTTTATGATTCACACCTGAAGAGCAATGCACAGAGCAGGCCCCTTAAGAAAACTTTTGACAACAACAAAAAATTGGAGGCCAGTCCCTTAGAAATGTCACATTTTAGTCATTTAGCAGACACTCTTATCCAGAGCGACTTACAGTAATGAGTGCCTACATTTTCAGACTGGCCTCCTTTGGGAATCGAACACACAACCCTGGCATTGCAAGCGCCATGCTCTACCAACTGAGCCACACAGGAGCTTAGCCCAGATGAGCAGGGTGTGTGTGTGTTTGTGTGTGTTCCACGGTGTCATTAGAGCGTGTTAATCTAGTGCTCCCTGTTTCTGTTCAGTTTGGTGGAGTTAATGTGTTCACATAACGCCAGCCCCCCAGCCCAGTCCCCCCCCCCCCACACACCATCACACACATACACACACACTGACCCACACATGCACCCACACAACAGGCTTGCATACTGGCAATGCTAACTTGGCTTACTAACAAACACACCAATACACACGTACTAAACCCTCATTTTCTATCACTCTAACACACCTGTGTCCTGAAGGTGAGAGTAAAAAATGACAGGCACCACTGTTGTTTTGTTTGCTCTAAGGTTGAGGTTGTACGCAAACCGATGAACCAGCCCAGAGATCTGATGAGTAAAGAACATCTCTGCCTGAAGGCATGTTCTATTCTATTTATGGACAACCAGATGAGCAATGAGATACATACACTATACATACAGCATAACATAAGGCTTCGTGTGTGTGTGTGTATGCGTGTAAATATTCTATGCGTGTATGTGTGTGTGTTTGTGTTAAGTGCGTGCGTGTGAAGTCACAGTCTCATGTGTCTCATATGAAAGGTCAGACATGAGGGTCAGTCATGCTGTAGAGAGAGAGTTGCCCTGAGCAGAGCAGTGACATCCATTCACCATCTGACTCAGACCCAACATCATGCCCTCTCACTTGGCCTCCCTCCCTACTCCAGCCCCAGGCTTTGGTTGACTGGAGGCTCATCTCCCCTCTACAGCAGCATACAGAGAGTCCCTCCCCTACAACCACAACCTCTGCCCTGGCTACCCTGGCTGGAACTCTCTCCCCTAGAGGAGGCTATTGCCTGGGGAGAGGGGGGAGAGGAGGGAGAGATGGGTGAGGAAGCAGATGATGGAAAGGAAGAACAATAAGAAGAAATGGGTAAGGAGAAGTGTAAGGCTGTGTTTGTCTCCCCTCTGAGTACTGCAGTCTGTCCCTGGCACTGGGGACAATAGAGGAAATACACCCGTCCCACTGGGGAAGCCACAGCCAATAGCAGGCCGAGACAGCGTGGACACAGGAAGTGTCTACAGTCTAGAGGATATGATGACTCATTAGAGAGAGGCTGACAACACAGAGTACAGCGCCCTTCTAGCCAGCCCTCTGATACTACACTGACACCTACAGGATGGGAGGGGAACAGCAACACTGGGCGATGGCTAACCACACTCCTCTGTGGTGTGTGTGTGAATGGCTGGGGTCTGTCTGGTGTGTGTGTGAGCGACTGGGGTCTATGCGGTGTGTGTGAGTGCAGGTTTGTGTGTGAGCGAGGGTGAGAGCTTCTAAGAGATGAGAAGGTTGTTTGTGCCACCTGTTGTGTGAGTGGATTCCTATGGGAGATGTGTGTGTTCCTGCTGGAGAGATGTGTGTTTGTGGGGGGGAATTGTGTGTCTCTGTGGTGTGCGTGTATGTTCCTGCCATGAGTGTGTGTGTCCCAGACTGGTTGTCGGCAGAGAGGGCAGTGTATCCGTCCTGATGTAGCTAGGCTAGGGTGCAGCAGGCAGGGCCAGCAGAAGGTGTGACCGCATGGTAGTGTGGAGGGAGGGTGGAGACAACTGTCAAACTCACTGAAACATACAGGACACACCTCCTCTTCCTCCTCTTTCTCTTCATCTTCTTCCTCCTCTTCTTCCTCTATCTCTTCATCTCTCTCTGACATAATAGGGTTTTGTCTTTGCTGTGTGATATCATTCCTGTCACCTTGGGCTGGTCTGAGGTCAGTTTTCAGAGCTGTCTGTGTCTCCGCAGGTCAGTCTCTGTCTTAAGGTCACTGACCAAGGATCAGTGTGTCACACTGTCTCAGGTTTCCCGTCTGTAGCTTGTGTGCGCTGTGTCCTGTTAACATGTAGCGTGTTGTCTGTCAGCGTGATGTCTGTCTGTCAGCAGGGCTGTTGAGTCCTGGTGAGAGTCGGACTGGCTGTGTCAGACAGAAGACATCAAGATCAGTGTCACAGAAACACACACACGTAGACGCATGCACACATACATACACACACACACACACACAGACAGACACACACAAACGAGTAAACGCACACACACACACGTAGACGCACGCACACATACATATACACACATACACACACACACACACACAAACGAGTAAACGCCACACACACATGTAGATGTACGCACGCACAGACACAAACATACAAACACGCCCAAAGACGTACTCACGCACATCAAATGTCAGTCTCAGTTTTCCATTCAGACGCACATTTCACACACACACACAAGTTCACCAGGATTAAAGAGAAGAAGAAATACATACCGAACCCAACGCCAGTCCAAACCAATGATCCTCCTCAGATTCACTGGAGAATTCCACTGGGTAACCCTGCAGGGAGAGTCAAGTACACATGCACGTACATGCACGTACGTAAATGCACGCACACACACACACACACACACACACACACACACACACACACACACACTTCCTCCAGTACTCACTCAAGTCCAGAGATCTACAGACAGTGGTTTGTGTCTGTGTGTGTGGTCAGAGGCTTGAGATTGACCAGGAGGGTGTGAGATTCAACAGTCAGCTTCAACTCCTAAAAACAGCCACCTCGCTCATCCACCATTACCGAGACTCTCACAACACACTTCATAAATTACACACAAAGCATTTATAATGAGGATTGAATGACCGAATATAACATGAATGACATTCAGAACAGTAATAGAGTGAATTGAAAGTAATAGAATGACAAAAAAGTAATGAATATAATGCAGAAGGTAGGGAAGTAACAAAGATAATGTACCACTGCATCTGACCGCAGACCCCAAATTATCCAAATGTAGCATGCATCGGTCAGAAAATCTATTCAAAGGTTACGAATTGAAATGTTTGTCATATTACTTTCTTTCTACTTTCCAAAAATACCTAATATTTTGTGACAACTGATGCATCCTCTCTCCTTCAGTGTCGAACTAAGCATGTCACTGTGTTGACAGTTATTTTGCATGCTGAACAACCCAGGGAATATCAGTAGCCTTGTCAAACTGCTTTGCGCGCTGACCAACGCGAGGTAGGTGGCCTGTTCCTGATCTTGCACTGCGCCTTCAGCATTCAAATGCTAAAATATATTGCGTGATATTAGGCTTTATTAGTTGAGTGACAACCTATGTCATTTGCTAGGTTAATATTATTTATGACTATGCGCTGTTGAAAATGGTGTTTTACCGGAATAAAAGTAAGCTATTGGAGACACAACTCCCCACTGGGCAAAAACTGGTTGAATCAAAATTCTTAAAACATAAAAATAAAAATACATTTTTAGAAAATCACATTGAATTTACATTAGTTGACAACTCAACCAAATATAAACCAAAACTAGACGTTGAAATTACGTTTGTGCCCAGTGGATCTCATCTGGCTATTGGCTACCTGCTGAACGGGGCTTACAATAGATGTTATTTTGATTGTTCAGGTTCACCATCAGCAATAGGTTTGGTAGTTTTGCAATAAACAATCAGTGTATATGGTCATTTTTAGATATACAGGGTAAAGTTAATCATTTCATACCGAGGACATCAATCCATTTACGAGGCGCACTGCACTGTGTGACTTATTCCACTTTTTATTTATGTATTCAGGCTACATCATTTATTCAGAACAATAATAAATGTATGATTGCGCATTAAAGACAAAGGAGGCCCATTTATAAAAATCTTTTTTTATTCGTGTTCTGTGCAAACATGTCCTGGTTAGATGGGTACCTAGGTCAGGTGCACTATAATGAGGTGGTTTTTGTGATTTGGTCAATGCATACTTTTAAAATGTTTTAATGTTTACATACTGTAAGCAAAATGCAGGTCAACAGGGAAAAATGTAGGGACTATACTCTAAGTACATTTTTTAAATAGAAAATAAGACATGTTATTAGAAAGGTTACACGTCTTGTGTTTGTAGTCTGAGGTAGGCTATGTTGTAACTGTGTGTGTGTCAATAAGCTTGGTTTGTCTGAATGACATTCTAGACTATAACAGACACAATTCCGTAACCTGCGCATGTCCTTCGTCCAGTAGTCATTCCCAGTTCTCTTCTTACAGACAAACAGTCTGCAGAACCAGCAGCACTTTTTATTCTCCTTCTCCTTTTTCCTCTTTTCCTCCTCCATCATTGCCCTCCATCCAGAGGGGTTTGTGTTCCTGTGAAAAAAAAACAGAGCTGGTAAGTGGGGAAAAAAAACTGCATGGAGCTATCTTTTTTTATTTATTTTTGCAACCTTTTAGATCAGTACAGGACAGGAAAGACACCATCCAAATTTACTGATACTATCAATGATATACAGTGCCTTCAGAAAATATTCATACCCATTGACTTATTCCACATTTTGTTGTGTTACAGCCTGAATTCAAAATGTATTACATCGATTGGTTTTCTCCCTCATCTACAAACAATACCACATAATGACAAAGTGAAAACATGTTTTTAGACATTTTTGCTAATTTATAAAACATTATATACAGAAATATCTCATTTAGATAAGTATTCACATACATGTTAGAGTCAATACATGTTAGAATCACCTTACAGCTGTGTCTTTCTGGGTAAGTCTCTAAGAGCTTTGCACACATGCATTGTACAATATTTGCCCATTATTATTTAAAAAATTATTCAAGCTCTGTCAAATTGGTTGTTGATCATTGCTAGACAACCATTTTCAAGTCTTGCCATAGATTTTCAAGCAGATTTAAATAAAAACCATAAATCGGCCACTCAGAAGACATTCACTGTCTTCTTGGTAAGCAACTCCAGTGCAGATTTGGCCTTGTGTTTTAGGTTATTGTCCTGCTGAAAGGTAAATTCATCTCCCAGTGTCTGGTGGAAAGTAGACTGAACCAGGTTTTCCTCTAGGATTTTGCCTGTACTTAGCATAATTTCATTGATTTTTTATCCTGAAAAACTCCCCAGTCCTTAACGATTATAAGCATACCCATAACATGATGCAGCCAACACTATGCTTGAAAATATGGGGAGAGGTACTCAGTAATGTGTTGTATTGTATTTTCCCCAAACATAACACTTTTGTTGAATGCACCAATTTGTAAGTCGCTCTGGATAAGAGCGTCTGCTAAATGATGTAAATGTAAATGTATTCAGGACAAAAACTATTGCTTTGCAACAGTTTTTGCAGTATTACTTTAGTGCCTTATTGCAAAGAGGATGCATGTTTTGGAATATTTGTTATTCTGTACTGGCTTCCTTCTTTTCACTCTGTCAGTTAGGTTAGTATTGTGGAGTAACTACAATGTTGCTGATCCGTCCTCAGTTTTTTCCTATCACAGCCATTAATCTCTAACTGTTTTAAAGTCACCATTGGCCATTACCCATCATCTACCAATAGGTTCCCTTCTTTGCAAGGCATTGGAAAACCTCTCTGGTCTTTGTGGTTGAATCTGTATTTGAAATTCACTGCTCGACTGAGGGACCTTAAAGATAATTGTATGTGAGGGGTACAGAGATGAGGTAGTCATTCAAAAATCATTTTAAACACTATTATTGCACACAGTGAGTCCATGCAACTTATTATGTGACTTGTTAAGCACATTTTTACTCCTGAACTTATTTAGTCTTGCCATAACAAAAGGGTTGAATACTTTAATTAATTTGTAAAAGTTTTGAAAAAGAAAATTCCACTTTGACATTATGGGGTATTGTGTGTTGGCCAGTGACAAACAAATCTCAATTTAATCAATTTTAAATGCAGGCTGATCACAACAAAATGTGGAAAAAGTCAAGGAGTGTGAATACTTTCTGAATGCACTGTAATACAGAAAAGTGTAATGTAGCTTACCTTCTTAAGTGAGGTGAAGAGTTCCTTCATTCTGTCAGCTGTCACTTTCTCAATGCAAAGCTCTAGCTTGGTCTTGTCTGGGGAAAATTATAATATGACAAAATAGGAAATGTTAGAACGAAAGTGAAGAGTTCAAGTTGTTATTGTCCAACTGGTTAGCTGACTGTTACATGTAGCTGTGTACTCAACATTGGATATTGTTGTGAAGTTGTAAATGGAAGAACATTGTGGAATGCAAGTCATTTACAAGAGACTACGCCTGGTTCTTAATGTAACATACCAACAATAACTGTGTTATCATACCTATATCATCCGGTCTCTCTTTTGACCGGGATGTTAATACTGTATGGCTGGTTGTCACTCTTCTTAGTGCCCTTGGCGAAAGTCAAGGAAGGCCTCAGGTGAGCCATGATTTCTCTGGCAGACCAGCAGGGACCCGATTCCCAGTGCTCTCGCCAGCACTGGTTTTGGGCCTAGCACCTGCTCAAGGTTGTTGATGACAGCCTTGGCCACCTTGTAGGCATCAATGGACTGCCGAGTGTTAGACAGCGCCTCCTTCTCAGTGACTTGGACCCAGTGAATTGACCACAGAAGATCTTGGTGTCGTCGACGATAGCAGATGTCTCCAAATAGACTTCCTCCTGAAAGGCTTGGTGATCTACTTGAGAAAGCAACAAGGTGATGATATGCTTGACTTTGCCTCAAGCTGCTTTGGCATGATCTTCATCTTCATCGTGGACTTCACCGTGGCCTCAATATCTGTGAGGGCCTTTTGGATTGTGGGAGAGGTGCTCAGGTCAAGGACCTCAATGTTATTTTCCTTCACATGGAAGAGAAAGAGAGGCATTGTAATGTTAGCTCTATGTACACCTGTGGTGTCTTTACTACAGTTTAAAGCAGCAGTCCATATCATATGTCTTGTAGTGTATATCTTAATAAATGTATAGGTATAGTTCTATTAAACAGCAAAAAGTCACAAGTAGAGGACCTAGTCATTCTCTCCGGGACCTCCATGACTTTCACTGCTGTGGATGAGGGGGGAGAGGGGATCGGGTTTGTCACAAGTTCCTGAGCCTTCATCTCATGGTCTTCTCCATCCACCATCTTGTCTCAAAAGGTTGTATCAAAAGGTCGGCTGGTCCTCATTAAAGTCCTGTAGATCACTTCATTACCCCCTTTTTTGTTTACAAAGCTTTACTACACAAGCCTCCGACCTACCTCACTTCATTGTTAAAATAAAAACAATATGAGAAACCAACCCGTTCACAGGGATGATTAACTCTCGAGGTTCCACTACTACATACCGATCCAGATAAATCTACCTTCAGTTTTAGTGCCCCACATTTTTGGAATAGCCTACCAAACTCCCTACATCTTGACTCTCTGGTGCCTCTAGTGCAGTTTAAGACTTTGATGTTGAATTAATTAATAACTGTTTGGATTGAATGATTGTAAATAATTGTATTTTTGGTGTTTGAAGCTGTAGTGTTGATTCTGTAATTTGTAGTTTGTTTTCTTTTTATTGACCATTTTGAATTTGTTGTATTGTAAATGAGACCCTGTTCTCAATGGGTTTTCCTGAATAAATAAAAGTTAAATAAATTGTCCACTAGGCTCTCCATGACCTCCCTGACTTCCTGTGAAATCTCCACCTGGATATGGCTGATGGACTCCACCTGGAGCATCTCCTCTGACCTGATCTCAGGCTGGTGCTCCATGGTTACCTTCAGATGGAAGAGAGGAAGAAGACATTAGTTCATGGTGTTCCTTTGTGAACTAAAGGTGTAATAACAGGTAAATAAACAGTCTATGTGGACGGCACAGAAGGTTGGTGGCACCTTAATTGGGGAGGACGGGCTCATGGTAGTGGCTAGAGCGGAATCGGTGGAATGGTATCAAACACATGGTTTCTATGTGTTTGATGCCATTCCATTTGCTCCATTCCAGCCATTATTATGAGCCGTCCTCCCCTCAGCAGCCTCCACTGGTGGACGGTAGCAGTGGTGTACTGTATTTTAGGTAATGGAAAAACATGATTATACCTCTCCTGAGGACTGGTGACATTGGCATTGTGTTACACTTAGCTCTCTACGAACTCGCTGCTCAATCTCATGGAGTCTATGATAATAGCCATGGTATCACACATTTTGTTTACAAATACAAATATTCACAACTAATTTTGTGCCCATTCGACACTGTCATTTGGTTCAGGCTATCGTAGCTTTATCTATTAATCTATTCCTCTGTAAGACAGGCCATCATTAGGTCTGGAACCAGTGAAAAGAGAGCTAACAGCCCATTTATTAAAACACATGGATGTGGTTGGTTACTTTAGGGCACAACATTCATTTAATACTAAAGAGGTCCAAAATAGATGCTTATAAACATGAGAGCTACTGTATAATGACAAATGTACCTGCTCATCAATGTAACACTCTACCTAAGATGACCCTTGGATCACAAGGAGACCAGTAAAACAACTAGAAAAGCTTTCTGTACAGAAAACTTAACTGAAAAACGAGACAAAAAAATTGTCTAGAAAGCTGAAATAAGAGCTATATAATCGAGCAATACAAGCAACGCCAGTAGCGGAAATAGCAGTCTGAATGCAAAATGCATTTGGAACTCAAATTAGCCATTCCAATGTTTGATGCAATGACATATGTGATATTGTGACGTCACCACTAGATGGTGCTTGTTGACAAGAAGAACCACTCTGTATTCTATGCATTCTAAAACAGAAGGGTATTCATGCCACAGGTTTGAAGCATCATAGTAGAGTTGCTAAGCTGCCAAATTTTACTCAAATGTTCACTTTGTGATAAAAGCACCAATTTGGTACAAAGGTAGATTTCTGTACCCTGAAAAGATTGAGATAAGGAGTCACCTCAGATTTGGCCCCTGGGGGGCGTGGAATGCATTTTTCTAAATGGCCCCCGACAAACACTATTTTACAATTATATACATTATTTCACTTAGAGCCCCCAAAAGGCTAGGGTTTTGCATAGTAAGTAAGTAAGTAAGTAAGTAAGTACGAGTGCTGAAGGCGCTGTAGCACCCCCTGGTGGTGAGATGGTAAAACTAAGAATTTGTGTCGGAATTAAAAACAATTGAACTATTTTTCTGTTACATTATTGATATAAATTATAATGGGATTGGGGTAGGGGAGAGAAAAAAACATGGAATATTTATATATGGGGCCCATTCTGCATGGAGAGCTCTCAGCTCTGTTTTGTAAGCAGTGCGCTCATGATATGCTCTTATCATTTACATTTACATTTACGTCATTTAGCAGACGCTCTTATCCAGAGCGACGTACAAATTGGTGCATTCACCTTATAGCCAGTGGGATAACCACTTTACAATGTTTTTTTTTTTTTTTTTTTTTTTGGGGGGGGTGGTGGTGGTGGGTTGGGGTAAGGGGGGGGGGTAGAAGGATTACTTTATCCTATCCCAGGTATTCCTTAAAGAGGTGGGTTTCAAATGTCTCCGGAAGGTGGTGAGCGACTCCGCTGTCCTGGCGTCGTGAGGGAGCTTTATCTATTTAGTTGTGGGGGTTTGGAGTTCGGACATATGCTCTGTTTGAGTTAAGTCAGGTCTCTCTCTCCCTCTCCGTCCCTCTCTCCCTCTCTGTCCCGCTCTCCTCTCTCCCACTTGTGGTGGATATCAAGTGATCTGGAGCAGTGCAATTAGTTCTTCACTTCTGTTTTCTATTAGTTTACAATTCTAAACTTGGCGAAAAGGGAATAGGAACAATATCAAATAAGGAAAATGGCATTTCCTCGTCCTCGGCTCGCAGACCTGCTCCTGCCCATACCAAGCAACACAGTGCTGGGTCCGGCCCAGCGAGTGGTGCTTTCCACCCGCTGACGCTAGATCGAGATTAGCGCTTTTCTCAGCGATGGCACACATAGCTGTCCATTTGTGCTAAGTTTTAATAGGCACAATCTTAACTACAACATCTCTCTCTCTCTCTCTCTCTCTCTCTCTCTCTCTCTCTCTCTCTCTCTCTCTCTCTCTCTCTCTCTCTCTCTCTCTCTCTCTCTCTCTCTCTCTCTCTCTCTCTCATAACCCAGATTCAAACCTGTGTGTGTGTTGTAACGGTCCTGCTGTATCGTGTTCTCTACAAACTGCCAGTAAAACGAGGCGATCGGAATCATTAGTTTAACTTTCCTCCCTGGCTGCTCTCGACTACTCGGCTTGCAGACATGTGTGTGTGTGTTTGTGTGAGTGCGGGTCGGTCTCTGTGTGAGTGTGTTTGTGTCTGTGTGTGTGTGTTTGTCAGGGTGTCGGGTGGTTTGGGCAGTGAGAGGTCTTTACTATTTAATGGAGGTGAGGGCAGTGCCGTCTGTCACAGGGACGACACTTGGTCTGGCCCCAGGCCTGAGGGTGGATGGGTGTGTGTCTGTGTGCGTCTGTGTGCGTCTGGCTCCAGCCCTGAAGGGGTCCACTCTGCTGGCACCACTGGAGGTGTGAGTCATAACTCAACCTCTCTTTCTGTTACTGCTATCGCTCTCTCTTTTTCACCCTCTCTTTCTCTCTCTCTGACTTTCGCTCAATCTCTTCATAGTTAGAAATATAGCATTCATCTTTTTCTCTGTCTCTTTCTTTGCTTGGTTATCTTTCTCTCTCTCTAGTTATAATTCTCTCCTTCTGTAAATCTCTCTCTGATTCCCTCTCCTTATCTCTACCCCCCCCCCCCCCCCCCCCTCCTCCCCTTCCTGCTCTCTCTGTGAGGCTATAACTATGTCTTCTTTTTTATTTATTTATTTTCTTCTTTTTTTTCTTGGGGGTAGATCAGGTTAATATTGCAGATAGATTGTAACTTCCATCAATGTAATTGTCTGCATCACTTCCAATCCCCCATGTTTTTTTTTGTATAAAAAAGAAGGCCTGTAATTTTCATCATAGGTACACGTCAACTATGACAGACAAATTGAGAATTTTTTTCTCCAGAAAATCACATTGTAGGATTTTTAATGAATTGATTTGCAAATTATGGTGGAAAATAAGTATTTGGTCACCTACAAACAAGCAAGATTTCTGTCTCTCACAGACCTGTAACTTCTTCTTTTAAGAGGCTCCTCTGTCCTCCACTCATTACCTGTATTAATGGCACCTGTTTGAACTTGTTATCAGTATAAAAGACACCTGTCCACAACCTCAAACAGTCACACTCCAAACTCCACTATGGCCAAGACCAAAAAGCTGTCAAAGGACACCAGAAACAAAATTGTAGACCTGCACCAGGCTGGGAAGACTGAATCTGCAATAGGTAAGCAGCTTGGTTTGAAGAAATCAACTGTGGGAGCAATTATTAGGAAATGGAAGACATACAAGACCACTGATAATCTCCCTCGATCTGGGGCTCCACGCAAGATCTCACCCCGTGGGGTCAAAAGGATCACAAGAACGGTGAGCAAAAATCCCAGAACCACACAGCGGGACCTAGTGAATGATCTGCAGAGAGCTGGGACCAAAGTAACAAAGCCTACCATCAGTAACACACTACGCCGCCATGGACTCAAATCCTGCAGTGCCAGACGTGTCCCCCTGCTTAAGCCAGTACATGTCCAGGCCCGTCTGAAGTTTGCTAGAGTGCATTTGGATGATCCAGAAGAGGATTGGGAGAATGTCATATGGTCAGATGAAACCAAAATATAACTTTTTGGTAAAAACTCAACTCGTCGTGTTTGGAGGACAAAGAATGCTGAGTTGCATCCAAAGAACACCATACCTACTGTGAAGCATGGGGGTGGAAACATCATGCTTTGGGGCTGTTTTTCTGCAAAGGGACCAGGACGACTGATCCATGTAAAGGAAAGAATGAATGGGGCCATGTATCGTGAGATTTTGAGTGAAAACCTCCTTCCATCAGCAAGGGCATTGAAGATGAAACGTGGCTGGGTCTTTCAGCATGACAATGATCCCAAACACACCGCCCGGGCAACGAAGGAGTGGCTTCGTAAGAAGCTTTTCAAGGTCCTGGAGTGGCCTAGCCAGTCTCCAGATCTCAACCCCATAGAAAATCTTTGGAGGGAGTTGAAAGTATGTGTTGCCCAGCGACAGCCCCAAAACATCACTGCTCTAGAGGAGATCTGCATGGAGGAATGGGCCAAAATACCAGCAACAGTGTGTGAAAAACTTGTGAAGACTTACAGAAAACGTCTGACCTGTGTCATTGCCAACAAAGGGTATATAACAAAGTATTGAGAAACTTTTGTTATTGACCAAATACTTATTTTCCACCATAATTTGCAAATAAATTCATTAAAAATCCTACAATGTGATTTTCTGGACTTTTTTTTCTCATTTTGTCTGTCATAGTTGACGTGTACCTATGATGAAAATTACAGGCCTCTCTCATCTTTTTAAGTGGGAGAACTTGCACAATTGGTGGCTGACTAAATACTTTTTTCCCCCACTGTACACATACATACACACACACATACATACAGTGAGGGAAAAAAGTATTTGATCCCTGCTGATTTTGTACATTTGCCCACTGACAAAGAAATGATCAGTCTATAATTTTAATGGTAGGTTTATTTGAACAGTGAGAGACAGAATAACAACAAAAACATCCAGAAAAACGCATGTCAAAAACGTTATAAATTGATTTGCATTTTAATGAGGGAAATAAGTATTTGACCCCCTCTCAATCAGAAAGATTTCTGGCTCCCAGGTGTCTTTTATACAGGTAACAAGCTGAGATTGGGAGCACACTCTTAAAGGGAGTGCTCCTAATCTCAGTTTGTTACCTGTATAAAAGACACCTGTCCACAGAAGCAATCAATCAATCAGATTCCAAACTCTCCACCATGGCCAAGACCAAAGAGCTCTCCAAGGATGTCAGGGACAAGATTGTAGACCTACACAAGGCTGGAATGGGCTACAAGACCATCGCCAAGCAGCTTGGTGAGAAGGTGACAACAGTTGGTGCGATTATTCGCAAATGGAAGAAACACAAAATAACTGTCAATCTCCCTCGGCCTGGGGCTCCATGCAAGATCTCACCTCATGGAGTTGCAATGATCATGAGAACGGTGAGGAATCAGCCCAGAACTACATGGGAGGATCTTGTCAATGATCTCAAGGCAGCTGGGACCATAGTCACCAAGAAAACAATTGGTAACACACTACGCCGTGAAGGACTGAAATCCTGCAGCACCCGCAAGGTCCCCCTGCTCAAGAAAGCACATATACAGGCCCGTCTGAAGTTTGCCAATGAACATCTGAATGATTCAGAGAAAGACTGGGTGAAAGTGTTGTGGTCAGATGAGACCAAAATCGAGCTCTTTGGCATCAACTCAACTCGCTGTGTTTGGAGGAGGAGGAATGCTGCCTATGACCCCAAGAACACCATCCCCACCGTCAAACATGGAGGTGGAAACATTATGCTTTGAGGGTGTTCTTCTGCTAAGGGGACAGGACAACTTCACCACATCAAAGGGACGATGGACAGGGCCATATACCGTCAAAATCTTGGGTGAGAACCTCCTTCCCTCAGCCAGGGCATTGAAAATGAGTCGTGGATGGGTATTCCAGCATGACAATGACCCAAAACTCACGGCCAAGGCAACAAAGGAGTGGCTCAAGAAGAAGCACATTAAGGTCCTGGAGTGGCCTAACCAGTCTTCAGACCTTAATCCCATAGAAAATCTGTAGAGGGAGCTGAATGTTCGAGTTGCCAAACGTCAGCCTCAAAACCTTAATGACTTGGAGAAGATCTGCAAAGAGGAGTGGGACAAAATCCCTCCTGAGATGTGTGCAGACCTGGTGGCCATCTACAAGAAACGTCTGACCTCTGTGATTGCCAACAAGGGTTTTGCCACCAAGTACTAAGTCATGTTTTGCAGAGGGGTCAAATAATATTTCCCTCATTAAAATGCAAATCAATTTATAACATTTTTGACATGTGTTTTTCTGGATTTTTTTGTTGTTATTCTGTCTCTCACTGTTCAAATAAACCTACCATTAAAATGATAGACTGATCAAGTCTTTGTCAGTGGGCAAACGTACAAAATCAGCAGGGGATCAAATACTTTTTTCCCTCACTGTACATACATACATATCCATATCCTTTTAAAAAATATATATATTCCCCTTTATTACTTTTCAACCCCGCCACCCTTTCCCCACTTGGAGTAAACTAGTGAACAACAACGCCTAGGCCTCTACTTCCAGCCCATACCCACTATCTACATTTTATGGACACAGTCAATTTTACAGTAATTACATTTTGTTTGTTCTTTCTCCTGAACTTCTTCTACTCTCAACCTCTCCGATCATTTTCATGATGTCCATCCGGTTTGCTTCTATATGCCATATCTTTCTAACTGTGATCCTTCACAAAAGCTCCCAACCTACAACCCATACACTTATTATGGACACAGCGTGCCTACATTATTAGTTATCTTGTTATTGTTTGTTGTTAGTTGTTATTAGTCCCATCCTTCAATTCCATTCAACACCTCCCATCTATCTTTTAACACCATCCGTATAGGATTTATATTTGCCATATACATTTCAACTGTACTGTGATGTCTTACAAAAGTTCTGAACCTTTCTATTCTCATTGTTTCTACAGATTGTGAATTGAAAATAAACATTTTTGCTAATAGTATTATTATGTTATTGATCGATTGACTATGACTTTTCAGATCACCCAGTAGTGCTATCTGCAGGGTTAGCTCCAGGTAAATATTGCAATACTTTAGCCATTCCTGGACCTGTGTCCAAAAACAAG
The DNA here is from genome assembly GCF_964263955.1 of Coregonus lavaretus. Classification (NCBI taxonomy): domain Eukaryota; kingdom Metazoa; phylum Chordata; class Actinopteri; order Salmoniformes; family Salmonidae; genus Coregonus; species Coregonus lavaretus. The sequence goes on along the minus strand of NC_140008.1, from coordinate 26,040,404 downwards.
CTACAAATGGACAGTACCAAAACAAATGATCTAATGATTCTGTCTCTTTGCAGCAAAATCTGCAGAGCTGGGAAGATTGTATCCCCCATATAAATAACATTCTATTGGTAGCAAGAATTTTATATAATAATTTAAATTGAAAGATTCTAAGTTTTGAATACGGTGTCGTTTTGCGTATCAGTTCATAAACACTATGGGATCGGTACTTCAAAAATCTTTTCCCAACTATTTTGCAATCTATATGGGACGGCTGTCAATCCTTTGGTCCTTAAATTAAACTGATATACCTTTTTATTTATCACAGTTTTCCTTAACCAATTATGTTCTTTAATGTAAGGCCGACAGACAAGTTCCTTACTTTCTCCTCCTTCCACTTTCCTTTTCCATTTTTGCGGTAAGGCTGCAATTTTTTGGTTGTAATTTTGGGTAGAGCAGACATTTCCATATGTTTTTGTTAGCTGCATGTGCGACATAACTCCACCAGTCCTACCGATGATATCAGTTACAAAGATTATACCTTTTTTAAACATTTTGTCAAAAAAGTATATTTGAGTTTAACCACAATATTTGTTGCATTATTTGTTCTCAGGGACGGCTTGTTCAATAGGGCGATATGGGCGACGCACTGCCAAACGGGAAAAGGAAGGGATTTTTTTTCTAATCAATTATAAAAAAATAAAATAAAAATAAAAATATATTTTTTTTTTATAAATTTATAAAAAATTATATCACGGCAACAGCAGTTATCAGTGTTCACGTCTGATCTGACAGCCACTAAATGTCAAATCAGGCTAAAGTCGTGCTTCAAATGCCCCCGCCCGTTTTTTGGGCGATTTCAGTCAGGTTGAAAATCGCCCAGAAGTCTCTCATAGCCTGTCATGTAAAATCTATTTTTTTCACATTTCAAAGCTTTCAATACATTCTCTATGGGTGTCTGTGGGCTTGCACTTACGCGCTTTCGTCATACATAACGTAACCACGAATGAACGTAACTAAGAAAAGACCAGGTAGCAGCCTCAATCAATTCACTACTACTATCAAAATGGCTAGGCTTCAGTCCAACTCGATTGTGTCTTTGAAAGAAGTTCCTTTTTGTCGGCGAACAAATTAAGATAAATTGGCAACGAAACAATTAGGACCTCCCAGACCAAATTTAATAATTCAACAGGTTTCTACTAAAGGCGGAAAGTCCTACACCCGAGGATTTTCCAAAAATTGGTACGAACGAAAAAAGACATTGCCACTCACTCAACTGGATGACGAGGGATACAGGCTAGCTGTCCGCCGCCACAACGATGAGGTTAGTGTTGATAATCACAAGTTTACTGGATGTGGATATGGTGTAATAAAGGCAGTTTATTCAGAGGTAAATATATCTGGAATCGCGTTCACGGACCCGTTCGTCAAACTCTTAGGGAGCTATAAATCAAGCCCCATTACTTACCATATCAGATAAGAGAAATTGCTGCAGCTACATATATTTTACATCCTGGCCCTACATAGTTCACTATTTGCATCACTTACCAAAATATTACATGTGGTCATATATGCTTGGAAAGTGGAGATGCCATAGAACGTCAAAAAAGTAAACATTGCTGGAGACACATTGTCGTTTTGGAGAAGACATCGCGTTTGCTAGCGAAGAGATTTGTTGTGGCAAATGAACTTGGCCTGGGAATTGCCAGGAACCTCACGATAAGATATATGCATCAGCATTGCGAGTCTCATGATTCTATACGTATTGCGATTCGATACTGTGATTTTATTGCGCACCATATGTCTGTTGCAGAGGGATCAGAAAGCCATGAGAACGAGTTTTGATCAGTCATGGAAATAAAAGTGCTGAAAACTAATTGGCTCCCAATGTGAAAAGATTGAGAACAAGCTATGAAGGAACAATAATGGTGTTTTGGTGCAGGTACAGCCAACTAGCGCTAAAATATTGCGATATTGTCAATACAGTATATCGTAAAGTATCACTATGTAACTCGATTTCTTTCACCCCAATCCCTCAAATTAACGGTAAATAACTGAATTGTTTGCCCCACATTTAGCTAAGATGATTAGCTAGCCAGCTAAAATGTTTTATTTAGTTAGCAGTCGCATCTACAATAGTTTACTGTCAATAACATGTCTCCAAAAATGACGTGGTGTCTCCAATTGTGTTGACATTTTACAATTGCAATGCGCATCCATGAGTATCCACTTTCTGTAGCTCAGCTGGTAGAGCATGGTGCTTGTAACGCCAAGGTAGTGGGTTCGATCCCCGGGACCACCCATACACAAAAATGTATGCACGCATGACTGTAAGTCGCTTTGGATAAAAGCGTCTGCTAAATGGCATATTATTATTATTATTATTATTATCTGAAGAGAGCCCCGAAACATTGTGTGCAGACATTTTATGCAATAAATGAAGTAGGTTCAATCTAGTAGTTCTGATCTTCTGATTGGTCCTGATGAGTTGGGCGAGGTCACCTCCAGGCTACTGTCACTGTTGCATTGGCTCTGAGTCGGGTTCTCTGTCTTCAAATGTTCAGCCTAAGAGAGGGGATTTTTGTGTGTGTGTGTGTGTGTGTTTAACAGTGATGATGTGTGTGTGTGTGTGTGTGTTTAACAGTGATGATGTGTGTGTGTGTGTGTTTGTGTGTGTGTGTGTCCTCAGAGCAAGAACTCGTGAGTTGGAAGAACTGAGAGGCCTATGGCGTGGGTGTTGTCCTTGGCCACCTGCTGACAAGGCTGACAAGATAGGACCCTTTTGTCCATTGTTATTGGATAGGAACAGAACTTATAACCAGCTCCTGACCTAAATAGATCTTAGCACAACATTTTACTCAACATATCATATTCCATATTCACTATAACAAATATATTTACTACGACATTAGCAAGAACCGCCACATCCTCAGCCGGCTAATCCAGTGTGTGAAGTTTTGCGGAGTGTTTGAGTTAGCTTTGCGAGGCAAAGATGAAACTGAGGGCTCCACCAACCCTGGTAAGCCAACACTTTTGAGATCAGTCAATAAATGCTTCTGGTATTGACTTATATGCTGCCCCTGTCTTCATGTTGTTGCTGGACATATCTTTTTTTTAAATGTGTGTAGGTCACCTAAATCATCAGAAAATTGCCCCTCCTGAGAATTTTTTCAGGAGCCGCCACTGTTTGTTCTGTCGTTTCTGGAGGATTAAATTGAAATTGCAACCAACTTTCTATGGCTTGTTTTAGAAATAGTGATATCTTGGAGATGATTTCCTTTTCAAATAACTGAAAGTGAGTGGTTGTAATCTGAATTGTAAGTCTTCTTTGTGAGCGTATATCCATCTCCATCATTCTAATGTAATTGGAAAAGGAGCAACTGTGTCCATCACTCACACAGATTACTACACTATAAAACACTGCACTACAATCTTAGAAAAAAAGGGTTCCAAAAGGGTTATTCGGCTGTCCCCATAGGATAACCCTTTTTGATTCCAGGTAGAACCCTTTTTGGTTCCATGTAGAACTCTCTTTGGAAAGGGGTCTACAGGGCCTTCAGAAAATATTCATACCCCTTGACTTATTCCACATTGTGTTGTGTTACAGCCTGAATTCAAAATTGATTAAATATTATTTATTTCTTACCCATCTACACACAATACCCCATAATAAACAAAGTGAAAACATGTTTTTTTTTGTGCACATTTATTGAAAATGAAATACACACAATACCCCATAATGACAAAGTGAAAACGTATTTTTTGTGCACATTTATTGAAAACAAAATACAGAAAAATCTAAAGTATTCACACCCCTGAGTCAATACACTGTAGAAGCACCTTTGGCAGCGATTACAGCTGTGAGTCTCTAAGATCTTTCCACACCTGGATTGTGCAACATTTACCCATTATTATTTTCTAAATTCTTCAAGCTCTGTCAAATTGGTTGTTGATCATTGCAAGACAACTAGTTTCAGGTCTTGCCATAGATTTTCAAGTAGATTTAAGTCAAAACTGTAACTGGACCACTCAGGAACATTCAATGTCTTCAAAAATCATGTAGAACACTATTATTGCACACAGAGTGAGTCCATGCAACTTATTATGTGACCTGTTAAGCACATTTTTACTCCTGAACTTATTTAGGCTTGCCATAACAAACGGGTGAATACTTATTGACATTTCAGCTTTTCATTTTTAATAAAAATGTTAAAGTGTTGAAAAACATAATTCCACTTTGACATTATGGGGTATTTTGTGTAGGCCAGTGACAAAAACATCTGAATTTAATCAATTTTAAATTCAGGCTGTAACACAACAAATGTGGGAAAAGTAAAGGGATGTGAATACTTTCTGAAAGCACTGTACATGGAACACAAAAGGGTTCTACGTGGAACCAAAGGGGTTCTACCTGGAACCAAAACGGGTTCTTCAAAGGGTTCTCCTATGGGGACAGCCGAAGAAACCTATTAGGTTCTAGAAAGCACCTTTTTTCTAAGAGTGTATACACTGAAAAAAGGTTATTGTTCTTCTCTTGTCCGATGAATAACTTTTGAGTTAAGTGTGGGGTTCTTGACGTGGCATCTGAGGTTCTTCAGAATTCTTGAAATGTATGGAAGCCTTTAGATGTGTCCCTTTCATAGCACACAGCAAATTGGCCAGTGTTAGCTAGTTGATTTTTCTGTTTAACATTTCTAGTGTTGATTCAAGAGTTAAATTAACATTGTAAAGAGTTAAATTAACCCTCAGTGGTGTAAAATAACCCCAGTGTTGGTGTTAATAACTAGAGTTTAACCAAAACCACAATCATCATTATCATATTTCCCAGCATGCTCTATTGAAGGTTGATTTTTAGAATTGTTTGTATCTATGTTTTTGCATGTACATTGATCTTATGCTACTAAAATATAAATAACATAGATTTTTCTAAACTATTCCAATCTGTTCCTTACTGAAATGGTGTTCCAGTTGAGATGTTTAAGGTAGTGTCATATCTTAGTTTTCCTAACCCTGGCAGACATTCAGAATGCAGGTTTTCGAAATATTGGAATTATTACATACCTTTGCAAGCCAGCATAATTTGACTTGCAGGTCTGATGTGGCCTATAAACTATGAGTTTCAGGCCACTGTATTAGGGTAAAGCTAGGCCCTCAAAAGAAGGCCTCATGAAATATGTTTTGTATTGTCTTAAATAATGTAATTTTAATGACAACTTATTCACTTAGGATCTCACTTGTTTAAGGCCACAGGACTGAAAATGAACGAATGCAACAACTATGTCTCTGTCACTAGCAAACACAGTCATGGTTGGTACTACTGGTAACTAAAGTTCACTCGAAAGACATCCTGGGAAATATGCAAATAAGGCTTAAAACCCTACAGCAGGGCTATTCAATTACGGTCCTGGAGGGCAGAACATTTTCTGGTTTTGGATTTTTTTCTGGTTCTTCAGAAACGCTAAAATGGTTCCCCTATGGCATCGCTCTCAAGAACCTTATTTGGTTCCAACTTGCACCTTTATTTTTAAGAGTGTAGGTCTATACACTACACATAAACACTGCAATATAAGAAACATGACAGCATATTGTCTGTGATCAGAGAACATTTCAAGCATTAAAATATCAAACAGATGGACTAGTTATGTTATTTATTGTCCTTAACTCAGCATGCAAAAGGTTTATGATTCACACCTGAAGAGCAATGCACAGAGCAGGCCCCTTAAGAAAACTTTTGACAACAACAAAAAATTGGAGGCCAGTCCCTTAGAAATGTCACATTTTAGTCATTTAGCAGACACTCTTATCCAGAGCGACTTACAGTAATGAGTGCCTACATTTTCAGACTGGCCTCCTTTGGGAATCGAACACACAACCCTGGCATTGCAAGCGCCATGCTCTACCAACTGAGCCACACAGGAGCTTAGCCCAGATGAGCAGGGTGTGTGTGTGTTTGTGTGTGTTCCACGGTGTCATTAGAGCGTGTTAATCTAGTGCTCCCTGTTTCTGTTCAGTTTGGTGGAGTTAATGTGTTCACATAACGCCAGCCCCCCAGCCCAGTCCCCCCCCCCCCCCCCCCCCCACACACACACACACCATCACACACATACACACACACTGACCCACACATGCACCCACACAACAGGCTTGCATACTGGCAATGCTAACTTGGCTTACTAACAAACACACCAATACACACGTACTAAACCCTCATTTTCTATCACTCTAACACACCTGTGTCCTGAAGGTGAGAGTAAAAAATGACAGGCACCACTGTTGTTTTGTTTGCTCTAAGGTTGAGGTTGTACGCAAACCGATGAACCAGCCCAGAGATCTGATGAGTAAAGAACATCTCTGCCTGAAGGCATGTTCTATTCTATTTATGGACAACCAGATGAGCAATGAGATACATACACTATACATACAGCATAACATAAGGCTTCGTGTGTGTGTGTGTGTATGCGTGTAAATATTCTATGCGTGTATGTGTGTGTGTTTGTGTTAAGTGCGTGCGTGTGAAGTCACAGTCTCATGTGTCTCATATGAAAGGTCAGACATGAGGGTCAGTCATGCTGTAGAGAGAGAGTTGCCCTGAGCAGAGCAGTGACATCCATTCACCATCTGACTCAGACCCAACATCATGCCCTCTCACTTGGCCTCCCTCCCTACTCCAGCCCCAGGCTTTGGTTGACTGGAGGCTCATCTCCCCTCTACAGCAGCATACAGAGAGTCCCTCCCCTACAACCACAACCTCTGCCCTGGCTACCCTGGCTGGAACTCTCTCCCCTAGAGGAGGCTATTGCCTGGGGAGAGGGGGGAGAGGAGGGAGAGATGGGTGAGGAAGCAGATGATGGAAAGGAAGAACAATAAGAAGAAATGGGTAAGGAGAAGTGTAAGGCTGTGTTTGTCTCCCCTCTGAGTACTGCAGTCTGTCCCTGGCACTGGGGACAATAGAGGAAATACACCCGTCCCACTGGGGAAGCCACAGCCAATAGCAGGCCGAGACAGCGTGGACACAGGAAGTGTCTACAGTCTAGAGGATATGATGACTCATTAGAGAGAGGCTGACAACACAGAGTACAGCGCCCTTCTAGCCAGCCCTCTGATACTACACTGACACCTACAGGATGGGAGGGGAACAGCAACACTGGGCGATGGCTAACCACACTCCTCTGTGGTGTGTGTGTGAATGGCTGGGGTCTGTCTGGTGTGTGTGTGAGCGACTGGGGTCTATGCGGTGTGTGTGAGTGCAGGTTTGTGTGTGAGCGAGGGTGAGAGCTTCTAAGAGATGAGAAGGTTGTTTGTGCCACCTGTTGTGTGAGTGGATTCCTATGGGAGATGTGTGTGTTCCTGCTGGAGAGATGTGTGTTTGTGGGGGGGAATTGTGTGTCTCTGTGGTGTGCGTGTATGTTCCTGCCATGAGTGTGTGTGTCCCAGACTGGTTGTCGGCAGAGAGGGCAGTGTATCCGTCCTGATGTAGCTAGGCTAGGGTGCAGCAGGCAGGGCCAGCAGAAGGTGTGACCGCATGGTAGTGTGGAGGGAGGGTGGAGACAACTGTCAAACTCACTGAAACATACAGGACACACCTCCTCTTCCTCCTCTTTCTCTTCATCTTCTTCCTCCTCTTCTTCCTCTTTCTCTATCTCTTCATCTCTCTCTGACATAATAGGGTTTTGTCTTTGCTGTGTGATATCATTCCTGTCACCTTGGGCTGGTCTGAGGTCAGTTTTCAGAGCTGTCTGTGTCTCCGCAGGTCAGTCTCTGTCTTAAGGTCACTGACCAAGGATCAGTGTGTCACACTGTCTCAGGTTTCCCGTCTGTAGCTTGTGTGCGCTGTGTCCTGTTAACATGTAGCGTGTTGTCTGTCAGCGTGATGTCTGTCTGTCAGCAGGGCTGTTGAGTCCTGGTGAGAGTCGGACTGGCTGTGTCAGACAGAAGACATCAAGATCAGTGTCACAGAAACACACACACGTAGACGCATGCACACATACATACACACACACACACACAGACAGACACACACAAACGAGTAAACGCACACACACACACGTAGACGCACGCACACATACATATACACACATACACACACACACACACACACAAACGAGTAAACGCCACACACACATGTAGATGTACGCACGCACAGACACAAACATACAAACACGCCCAAAGACGTACTCACGCACATCAAATGTCAGTCTCAGTTTTCCATTCAGACGCACATTTCACACACACACACACAAGTTCACCAGGATTAAAGAGAAGAAGAAATACATACCGAACCCAACGCCAGTCCAAACCAATGATCCTCCTCAGATTCACCGGAGAATTCCACTGGGTAACCCTGCAGGGAGAGTCAAGTACACATGCACGTACATGCACGTACGTAAATGCACGCACACACACACACACACACACACACACACACACACACACACACACACACCACACACTTCCTCCAGTACTCACTCAAGTCCAGAGATCTACAGACAGTGGTTTGTGTCTGTGTGTGTGGTCAGAGGCTTGAGATTGACCAGGAGGGTGTGAGATTCAACAGTCAGCTTCAACTCCTAAAAACAGCCACCTCGCTCATCCACCATTACCGAGACTCTCACAACACACTTCATAAATTACACACAAAGCATTTATAATGAGGATTGAATGACCGAATATAACATTAATGACATTCAGAACAGTAATAGAGTGAATTGAAAGTAATAGAATGACAAAAAAGTAATGAATATAATGCAGAAGGTCAGGTAGGGAAGTAACAAAGATAATGTACCACTGCATCTGACCGCAGACCCCAAATTATCCAAATGTAGCATGCATCGGTCAGAAAATCTATTCAAAGGTTACGAATTGAAATGTTTGTCATATTACTTTCTTTCTACTTTCCAAAAATACCTAATATTTTGTGACAACTGATGCATCCTCTCTCCTTCAGTGTCGAACTAAGCATGTCACTGTGTTGACAGTTATTTTGCATGCTGAACAACCCAGGGAATATCAGTAGCCTTGTCAAACTGCTTTGCGCGCTGAACAACGCGAGGTAGGTGGCCTGTTCCTGATCTTGCACTGCGCCTTCAGCATTCAAATGCTAAAATATATTGCGTGATATTAGGCTTTATTAGTTGAGTGACAACCTATGTCATTTGCTAGGTTAATATTATTTATGACTATGCGCTGTTGAAAATGGTGTTTTACCGGAATAAAAGTAAGCTATTGGAGACACAACTCCCCACTGGGCAAAAACTGGTTGAATCAAAATTCTTAAAACATAAAAATAAAAATACATTTTTAGAAAATCACATTGAATTTACATTAGTTGACAACTCAACCAAATATAAACCAAAACTAGACGTTGAAATTACGTCTGTGCCCAGTGGATCTCATCTGGCTATTGGCTACCTGCTGAACGGGGCTTACAATAGATTTTATTTTGATTGTTCAGGTTCACCATCAGCAATAGGTTTGGTAGTTTTGCAATAAACAATCAGTGTATATGGTCATTTTTAGATATACAGGGTAAAGTTGATCATTTCATACCGAGGACATCAATCCATTTACGAGGCGTACTGCACTGTGTGACTTATTCCACTTTTTTTATTTTATTCAGGCTACATCATTTATTCAGAACAATAATACATGTATGATTGTGCATTAAAGACAAAGGAGGCCCATTTATAAAAATAGTTTTTTATTATGTGATTTGGTCAATGCATACTTTTAAAATGTTTTAATGTTTACATACTGTAAGTAAAATTCAGGTCAACAGGGAAAAATGTAGAGACTATACTCTAAGTACATTTTAAAATAGAAAATAAGACATGTTATTAGAAAGGTTACACGTCTTGTGTTTGTAGTCTGAGGTAGGCTATGTTGTAACTGTGTGTGCGTCAATAAGCTTGGTTTGTCTGAATGCCATTCTAGACTATAACAGACACAATTCCGTAACCTGCGCATGTCCTTCGTCCAGTAGTCATTCCCAGTTCTCTTCTTACAGACAAACAGTCTGCAGAACCAGCAGCACTTTTTCTTCTCCTTCTCCTTTTTCCTATTTTCCTCCTCCATCATTGCCCTCCATCCAGAGGGGTTTGTGTTCCTGTGAAAAAAAAACAGAGCTGGTAAGTGGGAGAAAAAAAACTGCATGGAGCTATCTTTTTTTATTTATTTTTGCAACCTTTTAGATCAGTACAGGACAGGAAAGACACCATCCAAATTTACTGATACTATCAATGATATACAGTGCCTTCAGAAAATATTCATACCCATTGACTTATTCCACATTTTGTTGTGTTACAGCCTGAATTCAAAATGTATTACATCGATTGGTTTTCTCCCTCATCTACAAACAATACCACATAATGACAAAGTGAAAACATGTTTTTAGACATTTTTGCTAATTTATAAAACATTATATACAGAAATATCTCATTTAGATAAGTATTCACATACATGTTAGAGTCAATACATGTTAGAGTCACCTTACAGCTGTGTCTTTCTGGGTAAGTCTCTAAGAGCTTTGCACACATGCATTGTACAATATTTGCCCATTATTATTAAAAAAATTATTCAAGCTCTGTCAAATTGGTTGTTGATCATTGCTAGACAACCATTTTCAAGTCTTGCCATAGATTTTCAAGCAGATTTAAATAAAAACCATAAATCGGCCACTCAGAAGACATTCACTGTCTTCTTGGTAAGCAACTCCAGTGCAGATTTGGCCTTGTGTTTTAGGTTATTGTCCTGCTGAAAGGTAAATTCATCTCCCAGTGTCTGGTGGAAAGTAGACTGAACCAGGTTTTCCTCTAGGATTTTGCCTGTACTTAGCATAATTTCATTGATTTTTTATCCTGAAAAACTCCCCAGTCCTTAACGATTATAAGCATACCCATAACATGATGCAGCCAACACTATGCTTGAAAATATGGGGAGAGGTACTCAGTAATGTGTTGTATTGTATTTTCCCCAAACATAACACTTTTGTTGAATGCACCAATTTGTAAGTCGCTCTGGATAAGAGCATCTGCTAAATGATGTAAATGTAAATGTATTCAGGACAAAAACTATTGCTTTGCAACAGTTTTTGCAGTATTACTTTAGTGCCTTATTGCAAAGAGGATGCATGTTTTGGAATATTTGTTATTCTGTACTGGCTTCCTTCTTTTCACTCTGTCAGTTAGGTTAGTATTGTGGAGTAACTACAATGTTGCTGATCCGTCCTCAGTTTTTTCCTATCACAGCCATTAATCTCTAACTGTTTTAAAGTCACCATTGGCCATTACCCATCATCTACCAATAGGTTCCCTTCTTTGCAAGGCATTGGAAAACCTCTCTGGTCTTTGTGGTTGAATCTGTATTTGAAATTCACTGCTCGACTGAGGGACCTTAAAGATAATTGTATGTGAGGGGTACAGAGATGAGGTAGTCATTCAAAAATCATTTTAAACACTATTATTGCACACAGTGAGTCCATGCAACTTATTATGTGACTTGTTAAGCACATTTTTACTCCTGAACTTATTTAGTCTTGCCATAACAAAAGGGTTGAATACTTTAATTAATTTGTAAAAGTTTTGAAAAAGAAAATTCCACTTTGACATTATGGGGTATTGTGTGTTGGCCAGTGACAAACAAATCTCAATTTAATCAATTTTAAATGCAGGCTGATCACAACAAAATGTGGAAAAAGTCAAGGAGTGTGAATACTTTCTGAATGCACTGTAATACAGAAAAGTGTAATGTAGCTTACCTTCTTAAGTGAGGTGAAGAGTTCCTTCATTCTGTCAGCTGTCACTTTCTCAATGCAAAGCTCTAGCTTGGTCTTGTCTGGGGAAAATTATAATATGACAAAATAGGAAATGTTAGAACGAAAGTGAAGAGTTCAAGTTGTTATTGTCCAACTGGTTAGCTGACTGTTACATGTAGCTGTGTACTCAACATTGGATATTGTTGTGAAGTTGTAAATGGAAGAACATTGTGGAATGCAAGTCATTTACAAGAGACTACGCCTGGTTCTTAATGTAACATACCAACAATAACTGTGTTATCATACCTATATCATCCGGTCTCTCTTTTGACCGGGATGTTAATACTGTATGGCTGGTTGTCACTCTTCTTAGTGCCCTTGGCGAAAGTCAGGGAAGGCCTCAGGTGAGCCATGATTTCTCTGGCAGACCAGCAGGGACCCGATTCCCAGTGCTCTCGCCAGCACTGGTTTTGGGCCTAGCACCTGCTCAAGGTTGTTGATGACAGCCTTGGCCACCTTGTAGGCATCAATGGACTGCCGAGTGTTAGACAGCGCCTCCTTCTCAGTGACTTGGACCCAGTGAATTGACCACAGAAGATCTTGGTGTCGTCAACGATAGCAGATGTCTCCAAATAGACTTCCTCCTGAAAGGCTTGGTGATCTACTTGAGAAAGCAACAAGGTGATGATATGCTTGACTTTGCCTCAAGCTGCTTTGGCATGATCTTCATCTTCATCGTGGACTTCACCGTGGCCTCAATATCTGTGAGGGCCTTTTGGATTGTGGGAGAGGTGCTCAGGTCAAGGACCTCAATGTTATTTTCCTTCACATGGAAGAGAAAGAGAGGCATTGTAATGTTAGCTCTATGTACACCTGTGGTGTCTTTACTACAGTTTAAAGCAGCAGTCCATATCATATGTCTTGTAGTGTATATCTTAATAAATGTATAGGTATAGTTCTATTAAACAGCAAAAAGTCACAAGTAGAGGACCTAGTCATTCTCTCCGGGACCTCCATGACTTTCACTGCTGTGGATGAGGGGGGAGAGGGGATCGGGTTTGTCACAAGTTCCTGAGCCTTCATCTCATGGTCTTTTCCATCCACCATCTTGTCTCAAAAGGTTGTATCAAAAGGTCGGCTGGTCCTCATTAAAGTCCTGTAGATCACTTCATTACCCCCTTTTTTGTTTACAAAGCTTTACTACACAAGCCTCCGACCTACCTCACTTCATTGTTAAAATAAAAACAATATGAGAAACCAACCCGTTCACAGGGATGATTAACTCTCGAGGTTCCACTACTACATACCGATCCAGATAAATCTACCTTCAGTTTTAGTGCCCCACATTTTTGGAATAGCCTACCAAACTCCCTACATCTTGACTCTCTGGTGCCTCTAGTGCAGTTTAAGACTTTGATGTTGAATTAATTAATAACTGTTTGGATTGAATGATTGTAAATAATTGTATTTTTGGTGTTTGAAGCTGTAGTGTTGATTCTGTAATTTGTAGTTTGTTTTCTTTTTATTGACCATTTTGAATTTGTTGTATTGTAAATGAGACCCTGTTCTCAATGGGTTTTCCTGAATAAATAAAAGTTAAATAAATTGTCCACTAGGCTCTCCATGACCTCCCTGACTTCCTGTGAAATCTCCACCTGGATATGGCTGATGGACTCCACCTGGAGCATCTCCTCTGACCTGATCTCAGGCTGGCGCTCCATGGTTACCTTCAGATGGAAGAGAGGAAGAAGACATTAGTTCATGGTGTTCCTTTGTGAACTAAAGGTGTAATAACAGGTAAATAAACAGTCTATGTGGACGGCACAGAAGGTTGGTGGCACCTTAATTGGGGAGGACGGGCTCATGGTAATGGCTAGAGCGGAATCGGTGGAATGGTATCAAACACATGGTTTCTATGTGTTTGATGCCATTCCATTTGCTCCATTCCAGCCATTATTATGAGCCGTCCTCCCCTCAGCAGCCTCCACTGGTGGACGGTAGCAGTGGTGTACTGTATGGTAATGGAAAAACATGATTATACCTCTCCTGAGGACTGGTGACATTGGCATTGTGTTACACTTAGCTCTCTACGAACTCGCTGCTCAATCTCATGGAGTCTATGATAATAGCCATGGTATCACACATTTTGTTTACAAATACAAATATTCACAACTAATTTTGTGCCCATTCGACACTGTCATTTGGTTCAGGCTATCGTAGCTTTATCTATTAATCTATTCCTCTGTAAGACAGGCCATCATTAGGTCTGGAACCAGTGAAAAGAGAGCTAACAGCCCATTTATTAAAACACATGGATGTGGTTGGTTACTTTAGGGCACAACATTCATTTAATACTAAAGAGGTCCAAAATAGATGCTTATAAACATGAGAGCTACTGTATAATGACAAATGTACCTGCTCATCAATGTAACACTCTACCTAAGATGACCCTTGGATCACAAGGAGACCAGTAAAACAACTAGAAAAGCTTTCTGTACAGAAAACTTAACTGAAAAACGAGACAAAAAAATTGTCTAGAAAGTTGAAATAAGAGCTATATAATCGAGCAATGCAAGCAACGCCAGTAGCGGAAATAGCAGTCTGAATGCAAAATGCATTTGGAACTCAAATTAGCCATTCCAATGTTTGATGCAATGACATATGTGATATTGTGACGTCACCACTAGATGGTGCTTGTTGACAAGAAGAACCACTCTGTATTCTATGCATTCTAAAACAGAAGGGTATTCATGCCACAGGTTTGAAGCATCATAGTAGAGTTGCTAAGCTGCCAAATTTTACTCAAATGTTCACTTTGTGATAAAAGCACCAATTTGGTACAAAGGTAGATTTCTGTACCCTGAAAAGATTGAGATAAGGAGTCACCTCAGATTTGGCCCCTGGGGGGCGTGGAATGCATTTTTCTAAATGGCCCCCGACAAACACTATTTTACAATTATATACATTATTTCACTTAGAGCCCCCAAAAGGCTAGGGTTTTGCATAGCCGCTGTAAGTACGAGTGCTGAAGGCGCTGCAGCACCCCCTGGTGGTGAGATGGTAAAACTAAGAATTTGTGTCGGAATTAAAAACAATTGAACTATTTTTCTGTTACATTATTGATATAAATTATAATGGGATTGGGGTAGGGGAGAGAAAAAAACATGGAATATTTATATATGGGGCCCATTCTGCATGGAGAGCTCTCAGCTCTGTTTTGTAAGCAGTGCGCTCATGATATGCTCTTATCATTTACATTTACATTTACGTCATTTAGCAGACGCTCTTATCCAGAGCGACGTACAAATTGGTGCATTCACCTTATAGCCAGTGGGATAACCACTTTACAATGTTATTTATTTATTTATTTATTTTTTTGGGGGGGGGGGGGGGGGGTTGGGGTAAGGGGGGGGTAGAAGGATTACTTTATCCTATCCCAGGTATTCCTTAAAGAGGTGGGTTTCAAATGTCTCCGGAAGGTGGTGAGTGACTCCGCTGTCCTGGCGTCGTGAGGGAGCTTTATCTATTTAGTTGTGGGGGTTTGGAGTTCGGACATATGCTCTGTTTGAGTTAAGTCAGGTCTCTCTCTCCCTCTCCGTCCCTCTCTCCCTCTCTGTCCCGCTCTCCTCTCTCCCACTTGTGGTGGATATCAAGTGATCTGGAGCAGTGCAATTAGTTCTTCACTTCTGTTTTCTATTAGTTTACAATTCTAAACTTGGCGAAAAGGGAATAGGAACAATATCAAATAAGGAAAATGGCATTTCCTCGTCCTCGGCTCGCAGACCTGCTCCTGCCCATACCAAGCAACACAGTGCTGGGTCCGGCCCAGCGAGTGGTGCTTTCCACCCGCTGACGCTAGATCGAGATTAGCGCTTTTCTCAGCGATGGCACACATAGCTGTCCATTTGTGCTAAGTTTTAATAGGCACAATCTTAACTACAACATCTCTCTCTCTCTCTCTCTCTCTCTCTCTCTCTCTCTCTCTCTCTCTCTCTCTCTCTCTCTCTCTCTCTCTCTCTCTCTCTCTCTCTCTCTCTCTCTCTCTCTCTCTCTCTCTCTCTCTCTCTCTCTCTCTCTCTCTCTCTCTCTCTCTCTCTCTCTCTCTCTCACACACACACACACACACACACACACACACACACACACACACATTGTAATTATGCAGTTCAAACAAATGTGCGCTCTGTTCACAATGGTCTATTCCTAGGCGCGTGAGTCTCAAGTTTGAGTTTCAAGTCTGGGGAAGCTTACAGTTTATCCTACCTTTTCTACCAATCTGCATGCCAGTTATGATTTTCATATGCACATTTTTGTGGAACAGTTTCATTTCAATAATAACGTTTTCATTTGTCATAATCATTGTCACATGGTTAATAATACAAATCGGAATTAAAATGATACAAATCTAAAAGTTAAAATTCCACTAATGCTAGAGCACCAGCCTCTGCCATCTGGACACATTGATTCACCTTGAGCCATTGGCGGCTAAATAAATTAGAGATTGCTTAGGCCAATGTAGCAGTAGGCCTATAACTTCCATTGTCAACTACACTGAGTGTACAAAACATTAGGACACCTGCTCTTTCCATGACATAGACTGACCAGGTGAATCCAGGTGAAACCTATGATCCCTCATTGATGTCACTTGTTAAACCTACTCCAATCAGTGTAGATGAAGGGGAGGAGACAAGTTAAAGAATGATTTTTAAGCCTTAGGACAATTGAGACATGGATTGTGTATGTGTACCATTCAGAGGGTGAATGGGCAAGACAAAAGATTTAAGTGCCTTTGTACGGGGTATGGTAGTAGGTGCCAGGCGCACCGGTTTGAGTGTGTCAAGAACTGCAACGCTGCTGGGGTTTTCACACTCAACAGTTTCCCATGTGTATCAAGAATGGTCCACCACCCAAAGGACATCCAGCCAACTTGACACAAATGTGGGAAGCATTGGAGTCAACATGGGCTAGCATCCCTTTTCTGTGTGGCAGGAAATTAGTAGAACAAGAGCAGAGGATGTGGTTGCTTGTGGAGGGAGAGCAGTGGGGATGGTGGGTTGAACAGCTGCAGTGAAGCTGATTGGTTGCTCTGGCTCATCACATCTTCTTGTCTAAAAGAAAGACAGATTTAGAAATTAGTTCGACATTGCCATAGTTCACTGAATGAAGTAGCCTACCTATCCCCATTTACAATTTAATTATTCAATGAAATAAATGATACTATAGCACATTCAATTATGTTATTGTACAATACCATAATCATTGAATGAAGTACCCATCCATATTTACAAATTAATGTATCCTTTTATATAAATAATACCAGCACATACAGTTACATTACTGTAGAATAGGCTACTCCTGTATCCACATTACAATAGGAAACCGTTATGATTTTATTGTTCCTGTCCATATTTTGTTAAGTTACAGCCTTATTCTAAAATGGATTAAATAAAAAAAGTCCTCATCAATCTACACACAATACCCCATAATGACAAAGCGAAAACAGGGTTTTAGAAATGTTTGCAAATTCCTTACAAATAAAAAACAGAAATACCTTATAACATAAGTATTCAGACCCTTTGCTATGAGACTCACAATTGAGCTCAGGTGCATCCTGTTTCCATTGATCATCCTTGAGATGTTTCTACAACTTGATTGGAGTCAACCTGTGGTAAATTCAATTGATTGGACATGATTTGGAAAGGCACACGCCTGTCTATATAAGGTCCCACAGTTGACAGTGCATGTCAGAGCAAAAACCAAGCCATGAGGTTGAAGGAATTGTCCGTAGAGCTCCGAGACAGGATTGTGTCGAGGCACAGATCTGGGGAAGGGTACCAAAACATTTCTGCAGTATTGAAGGTCCCCAAGAACACATTCTTAAATAGAAGAAGTTTGGAACCACCAAGAGCTGGCCGCCAGGCCAAACTGAGCAATTGGGGGAGAAGGGCCTTGGTCAGAGAGGTGACCAAGAACCCGATGGTCACTCTGACAGAGCTCCAGAGTTCCTCTGTGGAGATGGGAGAACCTTCCAGAAGGACAACCATCTCTGCAGCACTCCACCAATCAGGCCTTTATGGTAGAGTGGCCAGATGGAAGCCACTCCTCAGTAAAAGGCACATGACAGCCCGCTTGGAGTTTGCCAAAAGGCACATAAAGGACTCTCAGACCATGAGAAACAAGATTCTCTGGTCTGATGAAACCAAGATTGAACTCTTTGGCCTGAATGCCAAGCGTCACGTCCGGAGGAAACCTGGCACCATCCCTACGGTGAAGCATGGTGGTGGCAGCATCATGCTGTGGGGATGTTTTTCAGCGGCAGGGACTGGGACACTAGTCAGGATCGAGGGAAAGATGAACGGAGATCCTTTATGAAAACCTACTCCAGAGTGCTCAGGACCTCAGACTGGGGCGAAGGTTCACCATTCAACAGGACCACGACCCTAAGCCGACAGCCAAGACAATGCAGGAGTGGCTTCGGGACAAGTCTCTAAATGTCCTTGAGTGGCCCAGCCAGAGCCCGGACTTGAACCCGATCGAACATCTCTGGAGAGACCTGAAAATAGCTGTACAGCGACGCTCCCATCCAACCTAACAGACCTTGAGAGTGTCATGACTCTCTCTCCTTGGTGAGGATCAAAGGTGCCAGATCAGCTTGGCAAATGGCTGACAGATAGCCTGTTTTATGACTTAACAGCCGGCCATAAATAGTTTGCAGAAACTCTCCCTCTGGCTCTCTAGTATGGTAAGACTGAAATCTCTTTGTTATAGAGAGACTTTTGCCGCCAAAACCTTTTTCTCCAAAAGATTGGACATTGGAACATTATTTCTGACGTCCAAATGTTTGGAATGGTTGGTGGGGATCTAAAGAATCATGTCATATTGTTTTTTATTTTGTGATGTCATTAAGGATAGTATCAAGAAATACCTGTAACTCGGAAAGTGTACATATTCTATCTATCAAGTTTACATCTAAATGTTTTATTAAATATATGATTAACTATGAGAGTATTTTGGTGAAGATAGGAATGTGATTTTAGTCTTGTAATGAGATAATCATTTTTCCACGCCCCAAGTGCCATCAGAGATCGTGTCATCATGACCAGAGAGCATAAAAAGCCTTGAAAAACAAATCAAACTTTAGACCAGGAAGCGTGGAGCTGTGGCTACACGGCTTAAAATGGTTAGACCAGAAAGACCAGGAAGCATGGAGCTGTGGCTACATGGCTTAAAATGGTTAGACCAGAAAGACCAGCTGACATGCAGCAGGAGCTGAACGTTACAAATGGTTGACACTCTACAGACCAGAAAACGTGAGACGGTAGTCCAGACGTTTGAAATGGAGAAACTCTGAAACTCTCTATCTCTACACGAGAAGAAGACCACACACTAGACCTTATCTGCAGCTGTACATGTATAATTGTCTAGAACTTTCACTAAAGACACAAGTTGGGAAGGACAATCCCTCTCACACTTCATTTGAAGACAAGCCGAGTCTCACCAAATTGGGATAGGACACTCAAACCCTTTTTGAGAAAGTGGTTCAACAGAGAGATGATCAAGGACAGCTACGCCTAAATATGCATTGCATTTCTTATCCGAATGAGCGGTGGTTTCCAAATGTAACAACGATAAGTTGAATCTCTGTCTCTCCCTTTCACACTTTCTACTGACCCCTCCTTCCCCTAACCAAGCAGTCATGCTATTGTTAGTCCAGTCCACTAGGGACCTGTTTTCATTGTATTACGTTAGTAATCAATAACCTATACCTTGTGTGTGTGTTTATGTATTCTGTGTTATTATTTAGTTAGTTAGTAAATAAATAATTAAGCCAATTTGTGTATTGCTGATTCATCAATAAGGTTAGGGTTCTTGCAGGTTCAAGGATTATGCGACGTTCAGAATGAGACTGATGAGGTAATGATTTAATAAGTGACTGTTATCGATATATAACATATCTTCTAAGAGTTTAATTTGGGAGATGGTAACTCGTTTTATCAACTTCCGTGGTGCCCCAAATTCCTAATGAGTTAATTGTTACATTATTCATTTAATCGGGTGACAATTAAACATAGTTAGTTGATTCGATAAATTCCATTCATCACATTAATGCAAGTCACGTCTCGACAAGAGGATCTGCAGAGAAGAATGGAAGAAACTCCCCAGATACAGGTGTGCCAAGCTTGTAGCGTCATACCCAAGAAGACTCAAGGCTGTAATCGCTGCCAAAGGTGCTTCAACCAAGTACTGAGTAAAGGGTCTGAATACTTATGTAAATGTGATATTTCAGTTTTAAAAACCAGTTTTTGCTTTGTCATTATATGGTATTGTGTGTAGATTGATGAGGGGGAAAAATTATTTAATCCATTTTAGAATAAGGCTGTAACGTAACAAAATGTGGAAAATGTCAAGGGGTCTGAATACTTTCTGAATGCACTGTATGTTGTACCTCGCTTCCCTCCTTCAGGGAAAAATAGTTATGCATCCCCCATTCAATTCAGTGCGGGTGTGAATGAGTAGGCCTACTGACAGTAGAAACATAAACCCATAGCTCCAGCACACAACGGCATGTAGGGGTAGTGTATTACAATGTAGTTTCATTTACAATTTAATTAATCCATGAAATAAATTATACTAGCACATCAAATTATGTTATTATACACTAGCCTACTCCCCTATCGACACTGTAAATAATATTGCCTATGTGCCTTCGACAATACGTAATCAACTCAGCAAAAAGTAATGTATTTTCAAGTAAACCAAATTTGCCTTATCAACACAGTAGCCAGAAATATTTCCTAACAATATCACAACTTAAATATACTTACTCCTCAATCGGATCATGGACATCTTGGTAATTATTTTCATCGTCTCTAAGGAAACTATCTGGGGCAGACACTCTCCCGCTTGTTGTGTGGTGTACCATTTCTTTGCCATAGTTTTTCCTGTAAAAAAAACCTGGGATCCCCGATAGCACGGCCCCTCTGGGAAATCATATGAACTCGACTATTCGACTGAACGTCACGGACACAACTCCTATCGGTTGTTTGACGTACTGGGAACTGCTAACAACACAGTCTGTGATTGGCTAACAATGTTTGCATCTGTATACAGCGATATAAGATAATGTACCATCCCATGAGGTGTTAAGGGAAAGCTAGATTGGATGTCATCTTTTCTAGGCCTTGATAACCGTAGGCTACACTATAGCTCCATGTGGCTACATGGGAAAAACTGTAAGTTTCTAACATTTATGGTTGAGATTTAATTAATATAAATATAAACTATGCACCTTATGACTTTAATTAACATGCAGGCAGCATTCAGACGTTAGTATGACGATATGTTAGTTATAACCGTGTAAATCTCTCTAGGACAAGGTGACTTTTAACCGTCTGTTCCACTGTTAATATACTGCGCTCCGGATCGGATGCATAGAGCAAAATACTTGAAATATATGATCTATTTACTACTGTGAAGTGGGTCTAATTAAACGAGAGATGGGACAAATGGTATCCTTGTTGTAGGCCTGTATGCTACCTCATGAGTATGAAACCATCACAGAAAAGGTGAGGAATTTATTATGCAATGATCATGGAAATTAAATAAATAATAGCCTAGGAAATAGATGCCTATTTCTAAATATATAAAAATGCAAAGATAAACAAAATACATTTACTCTCTTCTCACTACCGGCAAATGATTGCATCTTGTTATAAACCTTTTTATTGTTATGAACAAGCGTGTCCATCATATCCCCCATTTGCACAAAATATTAATCTACTTGCCTGCTTCACCCATCAGACTATTCTTGATTTAATCTTGTCTTTACAAATACTAAATAATATATGTGTGAAATTTATTTTGATTTAGAATGGACCATTATCATGCTCCTGTATCGAAACAGGGTCAGCAGGAAAAAATACATGTCATCTATGCACTTAAATAGCAAATGGAGGACACGTTTCCCCTTGGTTTATTTTCATGCCAGCCAGGTAGGCTATACTCCTGTTGTAAATATAAGCAATGTGCTTAATATTAGGAAAGCTGAGAAATAAATATAGCAGGCCTAGCCTATAGAAAGCTGATCCTCCTATTTTTAGTAGAGGTTTTCACGCGCAATTGCGTAGCCTATTGAAATGATGCGCAACATGAGCTCATGGTCTCTCATGAAGTGTTTGATTAGATTTTCGATTACATTTGCATTGATGTCAGAGTGATTAGAGGGACAATAGAGTGCTGAGTACCAGGCAGGTAGCTTAGTGGTTAAGAGCATTGTGCCAGTAACCGAAAGGTCGCTGGTTCTAATCCCCAAGTTCGACTAGGTGAAAAATCTGTCAATGTGCCCTTGAGCAAGGCACTTAACCCTAATTGCTCCTGTAAGTCGCTCTGGATAAGAGCGTCTGCTAAATGACAAAAAAAAAAAAAAAAAAAAAAAAAAAAAAGTTAGCAAGTTTGGTAGGCTACTAATGACCATCAGCAGCATCAGAGCCTGGAGAAGCCTATTTAACGTGGAATTTGACTGCCTTCATGACTCGTGACCACCGGTGTGGCGGTAATACGGTCACCGCAACAGCCCTAACCACAGCATGTCTTTATTGTAATACATTCTAAATATATACTATAGAATATCTTTATTGTAATATATTCTAAATACAGCATATCATTATTGTAATATATTCTAAATACAGCATATATTTATTGTAATATATTCTAAATATATACCACAGTATATCTTTCTTGTAATATATTCTAAATACAGCCTATCTTTATTGTAATATATTCTAAATATACACCACAGCATATCTTTATTGTAATATATTCTACATACAGCATATCTTTATTGTAATATATTCTAAATACAACATATCTTTATTGTAATATATTCTAAATATATACTACATCATATCTTTGGTCTTTATATCATCAACTTGCTGTAATCACGTCTGTTAAGGTGCGGTGTTGTAAATGTGGTGTAGTCACGTCTGTTAAGGTGCAGTGTTTTAAATGTGGTGTAGTCACGTCTGTTAAGGTGAGGTGTTGTAAATGTGATGTAGTCACATCTGTTAAGGTGAGGTGTTGTAAATGTAGTGTAGTCACATCTGTTAAGGTGAGGTGTTGTAAATGTGGTGTAGTCACGTCTGTTAAGGTGCGGTGTTGTAAATGTGGTGTAGTCACGTCTGTTAAGGTGCGGTGTTGTAAATGTGGTGTAGTCACATCTGTTAAGGTGAGGTGTTGTAAATGTGGTGTAGTCACATCTGTTAAGGTGAGGTGTTGTAAATGTGGTGTAGTCACATCTGTTAAGGTGAGGTGTTGTAAATGTGGTGTAGTCACGTCTGTTAAGGTAAGGTGTTGTAAATGTGGTGTAGTCACGTCTGTTAAGGTGAGGTGTTGTAAATGTGGTGTAGTCACATCTGTTAAGGTGAGGTGTTGTAAATGTGGTGTAGTCACATCTGTTAAGGTGAGGTGTTGTAAATGTGGTGTAGTCACGTCTGTTAAGGTGCGGTGTTGTAAATGTGGTGTAGTCACATCTGTTAAGGTGCGGTGTTGTAAATGTGGTGTAGTCACATCTGTTAAGGTGCGGTGTTGTAAATGTGGTGTAGTCACATATGTTAAGGTGAGGTGTTGTAAATGTGGTGTAGTCACATCTGTTAAGGTGAGGTGTTGTAAATGTGGTGTAGTCACATCTGTTAAGGTGAGGTGTTGTAAATGTGGTGTAGTCACATCTGTTAAGGTGAGGTGTTGTAAATGTGGTGTAGTCACATCTGTTAAGGTGAGGTGTTGTAAATGTGGTGTAGTCACATCTGTTAAGGTGAGGTGTGTGTGTGTGTGTGTGTGAGAGAGATTAGGTAAGAGATTAATTGTAAAAATATACTAGTCTATTAAATATATGAAAACTAATTAAAGAGAAAAGTATTCCCATATTACATAAAATGTAGGCCTAAATCATTAATTTAAAAGGCCAAAAATCTATTTGCCAATTACAGACTGTAGCTTTAAAATATACATTGGGAATTATAGGAGTTCCACTATAGAGTTGTTGAAAGTCCAGCCTGCTATCAATGAAGCGTGATCAGTCAGTGGGTCAGCCAACTACTTTCAGCCAGGAACCATTACCAGATGACAAAAAGAAAGTGGCGAGTTTAGGCAGAGAGGGGCCATTAAAGATCACACACAACCTTCTGGACATAAGAAGTAAGACTGTGTTTCATACAAAATTACAAAGTAGGGTTCAAAGGCCCCTCTCACACACGCACACACACAAACACACACACACACACACACACACACACACACACACACACACACACACACATACACACACACGATGCATGCATGCACACACATGAATTTATGAGTCCCAACTGTCATTATTTTCCTACAGATCAAACTCTTCTGACAGCCCAACAAGACATTAAGACTAAACTGAAACAGAAGTATCAACAAATATCTGAAGGAATTGTAAACCATGGAAACCAAACTTTCTTAAATGACATCTACACAGAGCTCTACATCACAGATGGTGGAAGGGGAGGGGTCTATAATGAACATGAGGTGAGACAGATCGAGGTGTCATCCAAGAAACAAACCACAAAAGAGACCCCAATCAAATGCAACGACATCTTCAAGCCTTTACCTGGACAAGACAAACCTATCAGAACTGTGTTGACAAAAGGAATCGCTGGCATTGGAAAAACAGTCTCTGTACAGAAGGTCATCCTTGACTGGGCTGAGGGAAAAGCAAATCAGGACATTTATTTCATGTTTCCTCTTCCTTTCCGTAATCTGAACCTGAAAAAGGACCAAAATAGTCTGATGCAACTTCTTTCCCACTACTTCTCAGAGCTGAAAGAGATTGACAGCATTGAAGATGGTGAAACCAAAGCTGTTTTAATTTTTGATGGTCTGGATGTGTGTCGACTTCCTCTAGACTTCCAGAACAACGAGAGCCGCTGTGATGTCACGAAGCCAACCTCAGTGGACGTGCTGCTGACAAACCTTATCAAGGGGAATCTGCTTCCCTCTGCTCTCCTCTGGATAACCACACGTCCTGCAGCAGCCAATCAGTTCCCTCACGAGTGTGTTGACCAGGTGACAGAGGTACAAGGGTTCAATGATTTACAGAAGGAGGAGTACTTCAGGAAGAAAATCGCAGATCAGTATCTGGCCAATGAAATCATCAAATACATGAAGACATCAAGGAGCCTCCACATCATGTGCCACATGCCAGTCTTCTGTTGGATATCAGCCACTGTCCTTGAGATGATGCTGAAAGAGCCAGAGAAGGATGAAGTCCCCAAAACTCTGACCAAGATGTACACACACTTCATGCGCATCCAAATAATTGTGAAGAACAAGTAGTACAACAAAGCCACAGAGACAAACTCAAAGGAACTGTCTCAGTCAGACAAAGAGATGATCCTGAAACTGGCAAAGCTGTCTTTCCAACAGCTGCAGAAGGGCAACCTGATCTTCTATGAGGAGGACCTGAGAGAGTGTGGCATTGATGTCACAGAGGCAACAGAGTACTCAGCATTGTGTACAGAGATATTTAAAGAAGAATCTGGGCTGTACCAAGAGAAAGTATTCAGTTTTGTGCATCTGAGCATTCAGGAGTTTCTAGCAGCAGTGCATGCTTTAGAATCATGTCTGGGAAAGGAGGAATATGTTTTCTCCCCCACTAGTAATGATGAGGATGAAGAGAAGGAGTCTATCAAATTGTCTGACTTACACAGGATTGCAGTGGACCAGGCCTTGAAGAGTGAGAATGGCCATCTGGACCTGTTCCTCCACTTCCTTCTTGGCATCTCACTGCAGTCCAATCAGAATCTGTTACGAGGCCTTCTGACACAGACAGGAAGTACAACACAGAGCAATGAGGAAACAGTTACGAGAACAGTCAGGTACCTTTCAGACAAGATCAAGAAGGAATCTTCACCAGAAAGGATCATCAACTTCTTCCACTGTCTGAATGAACTCGGTGTCAACTCTCTAGTTGAAGACATGCAGAACGCCATGCGATCAGGAACTCTTTCAGAAACGGTCCTAAAACCTCACTAATGTTCAACCCTGGGCTATCTGTTGCTTATGTCAGAGGAGGTGCTGGACGAGTTTGACCTGAAGACATACAACACATTAAGGGAAAAGTGAAAACCTGTAAGTTCTGTTATTGTGTTGATGTATATAGTATCATTATAATGAAGGCTTGGTTTATCTAACATATTATCTCCTCTCTCCAGACTGGATGGCTGTGAACTCACATATAAATCCTGTGAGACTCTGGCCTCAGCTCTGCAGACATCGTGGTCCTCTGTAGCTCAGCTGGTAGAGCACGGCGCTTGTAACGCCAAGGTAGTGGGTTCGATCCCCGGGACCACCCATCCACAAAAATGTATGCACGCGTGACTGTAAGTTGCTTTGGATAAAAGCGTCTGCTAAATGGCATATTATTATTATTATTTATCAAACTCCCACCTGAGAGAATTGGACCTCTGCAACAATGACCTGGGAGACAGAGGAGTGAAGCTGCTCTGTATTGGACTAACCAGTCCACTCTGCAACATACAGACACTTGTGTGAGTTAACTTTCTTCAGTCTCCACTGTGTCTTTATATTGTTTATATATTGTATTATTTTAACTTATTATGTGTATGTTTTTGACATTATTTGAAAATCTTGGTAAATATGCAGAAACATACATAAAATGTGATAAATATATAAAACTAAGGTTAAATATCTTGAGTGAGTTAGTTTGTTTTTAACATTGGTTAATTATGTGTCCTTCTGTTATTGTCTTAATGCATAACATTATTCTTAAAGCTTTGTATACAGTGCCTTGCAAAAGTATTCATCCCCCTTGGCATTTTTCCTATTTTGTTGCATTATAACCTGTAATTTAAAGGGATTTTTA
This sequence comes from Coregonus lavaretus, assembly GCF_964263955.1. Taxonomy (NCBI): domain Eukaryota; kingdom Metazoa; phylum Chordata; class Actinopteri; order Salmoniformes; family Salmonidae; genus Coregonus; species Coregonus lavaretus. Next base: position 26,013,771 of record NC_140008.1, on the reverse strand, counting down.
TTTGGATTTCATGTAATGGACATACACAAAATAGTCCAAATTGGTGAAGTGAAATGAAATAAATAACTGAAAGGTGGTGCATGCATATGTATTCACCCATCCCTGGTCTGTTACAGAAGAGTAGCCACCTTTTGCCTTGATGACGGCTTTGCACACTCTTGGCATTCTCTCAACCAACTTCATGAGGAATGCTTTTCCAACAGTCTTGAAGGAGTTCCCACATATGCTGAGCACTTGTTGGCTGCTTTTCCTTCACTCTGCGGTCCAACTCATCCCAAACCATCTCAGTTTGTATTTGTATTTATTATGGATCCCCATTAGCTGCTGGGGTCCAGCAAAATTAAGGCAGTTCATACAATTTTAAAAACATTACAATACATTCACAGATTTCACAACACACTGTGTGCCCTCAGGCCCCTATTCCACCTCTACCACATACAGTGACGTGCGAAAGTATTCACCCCCCTTGGCATTTTCCCTATTTTGTTGCCTTACAACCTGGAATTAAATTGATTTTTTGGGGGTTTGTATCATTTGTTTTACACAACATGTCTACCATTTTGAAGATGGAAAATATTTTTTCTTATGAAACAAACAAGGAATAAGACAAAAAAAACTGAGCGTGCATAACTATTCACCCCCCCAAAGTCAATACTTTGTAGAGCCACCTTTTGCAGCAATTACAGCTGCAAGTCTCTTGGGGCATGTCTCTATAAGTTTGCCACATCTAGCCACTGGGATATTTGCCCATTCTTCAAGGCAAAACTGCTCCAGCTCCTTCAAGTTGGATGGGTTCCACTGGTGTATAGCAATCTTTAAGTCACACAACAGATTCTCAATTGGATTGAGGTCTGGGCTTTGACTAGGCCATTCCAAGACATTTAAATGTTTCCCCTTAAACCACTCGAGTGTTGCCAGTCTCAAATCTCTGGAAGACTGAAACAGGTTTCCCTCAAGAATTTCCCTGTATTTAGTGCCATCCATCATTCCTTCAATTCTGACCAGTTTCCCAGTCCCTGTCAATGAAAAACATATCCACAGCGTGATGTTGCCACCACCATGCTTCACTGTGGAGATGGTGTTCTCGGGGTGATGAGAGGTGTTGGGTTTGCGCCAGACATAGCGTTTTTCTTGATGGCCAAAAAGCTCAATTTTAGTCTCATCTGACCAGAGTACCTTCTTACATATGTTTGGGGAGTCTCCCACATGCCTTTTGGCGAACATCAAACGTGTTTGCTTATTTTTCTCTTTAAGCAATGGCTTTTTTCTGGCCACTCTTCCGTAAAGCCCAGCTCTGTGGAGTGTACGGCTTAAAGTGTTCCTATGGACAGATACTTTGCTTTGCAGCTCCTTCAGGGTTATCATTGTTGCCTCTCTGATTAATGCCCTCCTTGCCTGGTCTGTGAGTTTTAGTGGGCGGCCCTCTCTTGGCAGGTTTGTTGTAGTGTCATATTCTTTCAATTTTTTAATAATGGATTTAATGGTGCTCCGTGGGATGTTCAAAGTTTCTGATATTTTTTTATAACCCAACCCTGCTCTGAACTTCTCCACAATTTTGTCCCTGACCTGTTTGGAGAGCTCCTTAGTCTTCATGGTGCCACTTGCTTTGTGGTGCCCCTTGCTTATTGGTGTTGCACACTCTGGGGCCTTTCAGAACAGGTGTATATATACTGAGATCATGTGACACTTAAATAAAGTCTACCTGTGTGCAATCTAACTAATTATGTGACTTCTGAAGGTAATTGGTTGCACCAGATCTTATTTAGGGGCTTCATAGCAAAGGGGGTGAATACATATGCATGCACCACTTTTCTGTTATTAATTTTGTTGAATTTTTTTAAACAAGTTATTTTTTTCATTTCACTTCACCAATTTGGACTATTTTGTGTATGTCCATTACATGAAATCCAAATAAAAATTGGATTGCATTACAGGTTATAATGCAACAAAGCTGTGCGCCAGTAGCTCGGTGCATTCAACATGTCAATAGTTGGGTTGAGGTCAGGTGATTGTGGAGGCCAGGTTATCTGATGCAGCACTCCATCACTCTCCTTCTTGGTCAAATAGCCCTTACACAGCCTGGAGGTGAGTTTTGGGTCATTGTCCTGTTGAAAAACAAATGATAGTCCCACTAAGCGCAAACCAGATGGGATGGCATATCGCTGCAGAATGCTGTGGTAGCCATGCTGGTTAAGTGCGCCTTGAATTCTAAATACATCACAGACACTATCAACAGCAAAGCCCCCCCCCCACACCATCACACCTCCTCCTCCATGCTTCACGGTGGGAACCACACATGCAGAGATCATCCGTTCACCTACTCTGCGTCTCACAAAGACACGGCGGTTGGAACCAAAAATCTCAAATTTGTACTCATCCGACCAATGGACAGATTTCCACAGGTCTAATGTCCATTGCTCGTGTTTCTTGGCCCAAGCAAGTCTCTTCTTATTATTGGTGTCCTTTAGTAGTGGTTTCTTTGCAGCAATTCCACCATGAAGGCCTGATTCACGCAGTCTCCTCTGAACAGTTGATGTTGGGATGTGTCTGTTACTTGAACTCTGTGAAGCATTTTGTGAGAGAGATGTCATTCTGAAGTATCACTTCAGGAACTGGGAACCCTATAGTCAACATCTGAAATTCATGCAGGACTCACAAGGTGGTCCATTGCTGGACATCACTATGGAGTTAGGTGAACTGGAGGAAGTTCATCTGCCACACTGTGTCTGTTTAGGTAAAATAGTATTCAGAAAGACATTTCCATATAACTGAGTTTCTGTTTCTGAATAAATTAATGAACTATTCTTGGAGTTTGAGTTTACTGTGATCTTGCACTGCATATTCTTAATGTTTTAGTTTGGTGAATAATACAACATTTGTCTTTCTATCTCCTTTTTATTGTGTTGTGCAGGGACCAAACCTTACATGAGGAATGAGATGAAGATTCTTCATGTAGAGGAACATGGAGTGTATTTTGAGGAAGTGCATGAGGTCACCCGATTCCATGCTAAGATTCTCCATCCCAAGTTCTCACCTATCTCTATTATATTGAGATTACTGTCTTGGAACGTAGATGTACACTGTGAGCTGATGCTCTATCTGACAGTGAAAAGGGAAACACTAATTCCACGGCTATAACTGTTCCCCAGTGACCCCAGTCAAAAACAGGTGAGGTACCATTATTTAAGAGATTACTTCAACTAACCAGTGGTGCAGTTCATGTTGACAATTATTGAATGAAGACAGTCTGTTGCTAGTTTTCTGAATGATGTTTGAATAAGACTATACAGTGGGGAGAACAAGTATTTGATACACTGCCAATTTTGCAGGTTTTCCTACTTACAAAGCATGTAGAGGTCTGTAATTTTTATCATAGGTACACTTCAACTGTGAGAGACAGAATCTAAAACAAAAATCCAGAAAATCACATTGTATGATTTTTAAGTAATTAATTTGCATTTTATTGCATGACATAAGTATTTGATCACCTACCAACCAGTAAGAATTCCGGCTCTCACAGACCTGTTAGTTTTTCTTTAAGAAGCCCTCCTGTTCTTCACTCATTACCTGTATTAACTGCACCTGTTTGAACTTGTTACCTGTATAAAAGACACCTGTCCACACACTCAATCAAACAGACTCCAACCTTTCCACAATGGCCAAGACCAGAGAGCTGTGTAAGGACATCAGGGATAAAATTGTAGACCTGCACAAGGCTGGGATGGGCTACAGGACAATAGGCAAGCAGCTTGGTGAGAAGGCAACAACTGTTGGCACAATTATTAGAAATTGGAAGAAGTTCAAGATGACGGTCAATCACACTCGGTCTGGGGCTCCATGCAAGATCTCACCTTGTGGGGCATCAATGATCATGAGGAAGGTGAGGGATCAGCCCAGAACTACATGGCAGGACCTGGTCAATGACCTGAAGAGAGCTGGGACCACAGTCTCAAAGAAAAACATTAGTAACACACTACGCCGTCATGGATTAAAATCCTGCAGCGCACACAAGGTCCCCCTGCTCAAGCCAGCGCATGTCCAGGCCCGTCTGAAGTTTGCCAATGACCATCTGGATGATCCAGAGGACGAATGGGAGAAGGTAATGTGGTCTGATGAGACAAAAATAGAGCTTTTTGGTCTAAACTTCACTCGCCGTGTTTGGAGGAAGAAGAAGGATGAGTACAACCCCAAGAACACCATCCCAACCGTGAAGCATGGAGGTGGAAACATAATTCTTTGGGGATGCTTTTCTGCAAAGGGGACAGGACGACTGCACCTTCCCTCAGTAAGAGCATTGAATATGGGTCGTGGCTGGGTCTTCCAGCATGACAACGACCCGAAACACACAGCCAGGGAAACTAAGGAGTGGCTCCGTAAGAAGCATCTCAAGGTCCTGGAGTGGCCTAGCCAGTCTCCAGACCTGAACCCAATAGAACATCTTTGGAGGGAGCTGAAAGTCCGTATTGCCCAGCGACAGCCCCGAAACCTGAAGGATCTGGAGAAGGTCTGTATGGAGGAGTGGGCCAAAATCCCTGCTGCAGTGTGTGCAAACCTGGTCAAGACCTACAGGAAACGTATGATCTCTGTAATTGCAAACAAAGGTTTCTGTCACAAATATTAAGTTCTGCTTTTCTGATGTATCAAATACTTATGTCATGCAATAAAATGCAAATTAATTACTTAAAAATCATACAATGTGATTTTCTGGAGGAGGTCTATATATAGTCACATTCTCATCCCTTCTAGCTCAAAACCCCTCCCTCTTCAGTTTCCCGCTCTTTATTGCTCCGCCTACTTCCTTTGTCTATGATGGCGGCTAAATTCGACTTTCATTCAGTTCAGAATCAATAGTAATACAATCAATCAATCCCTTATCTTACAAAAACACTAATGTTTAGTTTAAACTCTGTTCAACCCCAGCTCTCAGAACCTTTGTTTGAGTAGAGATGCATTAGGCCACGGTCTGGTTTCAGTCTCTGATAAGGTAGGACAGCCATGGATTTAAGTAAGAGCGAGCAATTCGACCCTAGGTCAGATTCCCACTTCACCCACACACACACAGTGAAAGGACCCAATTAAGTTCTTTGCCTAGCAACAAAGAATTCTAACTCTATGTTCGTGATTAACCCAGTTTTATCTCATAGTCCACTAAACAAATCTCCCTCAATGACTGATATTATCTCATAGAAGAAAACGTAAAAGATCTCCTAAACCAGTCTTAATCTCAGACCGTATTTTCAGCGTTGTCATGTTATTTTTTTGCCATTATTACTGTACATTTAAGTAATTTAGCAGACACTCTGGTAATATTTTGCTAAATACATATACTGTAACTCACATCTCTGAGCTATCTTTTAGCATTTTCCTCACAGTAACAGACATGTTCAGCCTTTGTTGGTCTTATTACACCAATATATATTCCTTTATGTCATTGAAAAATCAATTCAGTTCCTCCACATTGAAATTAATGGTGGCCAACTTGAAAATAGGCTGCTGTGACAGATTTTACACTAAATCTATGATGACTCTGAAACTTTTCCAATGGGTATCGTTGTTCTGTGGGAAATTTGGTGTAGTTATCATCTAGGGTACCATATGATAATAAAGCACATCTCAATACTGCCCATTCTGTCTCAATATACCCCAAAATGCATACAGGTATGACCAGCTCATGAAATATGAGACCAACACTTTACATTTTACATTTAAGTAATTTAGCAGACGCTCTTATCCAGCGAGTGCATACATTTTCAAATCCAAATGATGGGGATTAACAGTACATTTACTACTGGTGACATGTAATGAGAAATTTATCAAAATAAATTAAAGGGCAAACAAGTCACACAATTAAACAATGAATGCCCAAGAATTGGCAGGAGACAGCTGAGCCATTCTGGAGAGAGACTTGCTTATATCTTCACAACACATCCCTCCCCTTCTTCTTGTCTCAACATGTTCAATTATACTCAAGAGACATGATCTTCACACATATTTTAGATGCTTTTCACTGACAGCCGCAACTCAACCAGCTAGGCCTATTGCAGCGTGTGCTGCCCAAATTGCGGGCTTCCCAAATAGGCATAGGCCTACGAGCTTCTGATTTGCAACAATCCACAGCTATTCTTTTAAAGAAGCTAAAGATCCTTGATTCCTCTGTGGCTAAGTCATGCTTTCTGGTGAAGTATTTTATGTATTTCTGTATAGACAGGAGTAATTATATAACTTTGGCAAATGTATTTCCATTTACTTCCTTATAGGACCCACCGCTATGCCATTTCTCTCCTGTTCTATTGGTTTTCATATTAACTTTCTTTCATTGTCCAGAAGCCAAAGGCACAATCCTAGTCATATTAGCAACCCATCCTAGTTGTTGCATCTTTAGAGTCACCCTCTTTCTAAGTTTATAATAGAGATTTTCATCTTTGTCACATATTGAACCGCTATCAGGTGCGCTGTTTAGAATGGTGTTTTCAAGAGGTGCGATGTTTAGAATGGTGTTTTCCCACTAATTGCATTTTGACAAATGTTTGAAATTGAAGTTTCATTGGCTGCTTCATTACATAATTGGCATGTTCTGTTAAGATGTATTAGCATAATCTAAATGTGATCTGTCATTCTGAGCACCATGGGTGGACGCCCTAATGGGTTATGCATCCAATGCATATGGGTCCGGTAAATTTCTCAAATGGCCAGTAATGTTGTCTGGCACCACATTTTCTTAACTGGAAACCCTGATCTGTAGAGATAGATAAGACTCATCTTTGTATCTGTGCCATTATAGTGTCTGTGACAGCATGGCCAGCGCCATTGAGGCCATCTCCATTTTGAAGTAGTACATTTTCTTCTTCAAGATTGTCTGCTCCCTCCTGATGACCCGGTTGAAAATGACTCCAACAGGGTCACCAGGAGGGATCAGCCAATGAAGTTGGAAGTCCCACCCAGTAGACAATATTAAAATGGTGGAAGCCCTCAATGGCGCTGCCCATGCTAATACAGTCTTTTTGCCACTAGAGGCCTCTATCATTCTCAATGGCTACATCCTATCGAACCTGTCGTCTGGTGTGGTTGGTTAGCCTGCTAGCTAGTAGCCAATGCCACGGGAAGCAAGGTTAGGAATTAAGCTAGCTAGCCTGTTATGCTAGCGACGACAATAACAGTTTAGCTAGCCAGGAAGCGAAACATTTGGCTAGCTGACCATGGCAAGCAAGGTTAGGAATTAAGGCTTAAGCTAGCTAGCCTGTTAGGCAAGCGATGATGATAACTGTTTAGCTAGCTAGCAAGTGAACATTTGGCTAGCTGGCATCAGGAGTATGGGGTAACGTTAGTTACAGCGTGGTTAGACCAAAGGCCGGCAGATGGCAATATCGAGTCGTTTCATCTTACTGTCCAAATGCATTGTCTGCAGCCAGCAATACATTCGTAAACCCTCGTGGACCAGTTCGTACCTAAAACATTCTCCATTCAGGCTGCACAGGCTTTGATTTCCTCAACTTTATTTAGTGTCGAGATTGCGGGAAATAGAACCGGCGAAAATATGCATACTTTCCTTATGAAACATAATTTTTCTACCACCATACTAGAGTGGCTAAATGCTAGTCCCGGATGTTGTGCATCGTGTTCAGCCAATCAGGCTGCTAACGCAGCGCTGTATCGCATTAGATGAAACCAAGACTGTTCTCAGGGCGGGTCTGCCGGTTTTGACTAGCAGAAGTGACTTTTCGTAGCAGGTTAGGAGAATTAGGTTAAGGTTAGGAAAAGGGTTAGGGTTAGCTAAAATGCTAAACAACCAGGTCTGCCCTGAGAACAGTCTTGTTTTCCACTAATGCAATGCTAATGCAGCAGGTGTGAAAGAAACGGAACCCCGGTCAGTTTCAACCCGATTGGCTGAACGCGATACACAACATCCGGGATTAGCATTTAGCAACTCTAGCATGGTGGTGGAAAACGGTGTTTCATAAGAAAGTAAGCATATTTCCCCCATTTTTATATACGGCAGAGGTACGCTACAACAGGACTTGCTCTTGGTTTGCACTATTTCTACTGTACTTTCTTTGACCATACACCGGATGTAGGATTTCCCTGATGTCCCCCACCGGAAACGAGAGAAAGGCCTTGAAGCAGTGCCTTGATGTGAGAATGAGGGGTATTGTACAAAACAAAGTCATCAGCGATTGGATAATCTCTAACCAATCAGAGTATCAAAGCCAATGACGAAATGTAAAAACGCTTTACTCACAAGTGTTCTGGCTCTGGCCCAACCCATCGGTTTCTGTGACCAATCAGACGGTTTCGAAAGGATTTCCATTCTAGAAATTGTCGGGGAGGTACTCAGTTCCAGACTCATTGCGGAGAAGAAACTAACGTCCGTGGTCGTGGCATAGTGTTTGGCCGGAGCATGGAGTTTGGGTAGCCAGGTAATTCAGACCACAGAAAGTCTGCTCATTTAAAACACACGCGAGTGACATACAGGTCTTTCAGAGTAGCCTACATAGCCATTTGTTTTTCCCAAACAACAATTAAATATTTAACAAACACAAAATAACGTCATCCAAAAATCTCCTGAAATCCAACAGCACAGATTGGTTCTTTTTCACAATTCAATATTTGGTTTAAAATGTTTTAATGTCATTTAACTTTCTAATTCTGAAATGTACAACTGCTCATTTGAATTGTAATAATCCACAGCTTTTCCCTCTTTTTGTAGGTTTCTAATCTTTCCATGAGGGCCTTCACCAGGACCGGCGTTGTGGGCGGACCTTAGGAGGCCTGGCCCGCCCTACCGTACCTCCTTACCGGTCCAAATGATCATTTATTTGACAGAGACGCGCGCCAACAGAAAGACGCATCAATCTCAGATAAAGCATCCGATCGAGCAAAACAGCGCCCCCACCGTCTCAAAACAGCGCCCCCACCGTCTTCTGTCTGGACGAAAAGAGTATGACATGTCATACATTTTCTGGCTAGACAGGATCAGATACATGTGCTACATATAGTAAGACAGAGGGGCGCTGTTTGGCTCGCTTGGATGCTTCTCCGGCGAAAGTTTCTGCAGCGAGGAAGAGGCGGCGAAACAAGAGGGCTTACTCTCGCCAAAATCTGTCCAGAATACGCCTAATGCATTTTTATGGGCATAGTATGCACACCTAAACTTGTAGCCTGCCTTCCTGCCTTTAGGACAATAAGTCACATTGTTAGGGCGGAAACATGAGCATCTCGTCATTATATACAGATCTCTGGTTTCAGGCTCTTGCGAATTGGAATGGACAGTTGGCAATTGCACGGTTCGATGCTGGCTTCCCCTAAAGCAAATAGATGTAGCCAAAATTACATAATTACTCCTTTGAGAATACTTCACCAGAGAGCATGACTTAGCCACAGAGGATCATTAGCTTTTTTTTTTTTTTTTTTATGCTGTGGGATTCTTTCGAATCACAAGTGCGTAGGCCTATGCCTATTTGGGAAGCCCGCAATTTGGGCAGATTGTGGCAATAGGCCTAGCTGATTGAGTTGCGGCTGTCAGTAAAAGGGCATCTAAAATGTGTGTTAAGTGTTCAGGCACGTCTCTCTCCAGAATACATGCACTCAGCTCTCCAGAACGCGCTCAGCTGTCTCCCGCCTATTCTTGCTCATTCATTGTGTTAATTGTTTGCCCTTTGATTGTATATTCGTTATCAATTCCCCATTACATATGTCGTAGGTCTAGAAAATGTACCGTTAGTCCTCCCTCATTTGGTTACATGAATTTCTGTTAATGCATGTATTAATTAGTCATTTAGCCTACCGTTCTCATTATCGGAGTTCACAACCTGCTACACTTGTGAGAAACAAGTTTTGGTTTATTTCATAACCATCATTTATGGTCATTTTTTTTGCATTATTTTTTGTTTGATGTGCTCCATGTGAGCATGTGTCTGGTTTCTATCTAGGAACATACAGAGGGAGCTTGCGCGCCTGAACATGCATAGAATAAGGCCTACCTGGCCTGATGCGTGCATATGGAGGAAAGTGCCCATTTGGGATGTCGGATTCCTGATTATCGCGTCCACCACTAATAAGATGAGTTCCTCATTCTTTTTTTTCTTCACCTCACAGTAAGTCAAGTGTTTTTGTTTTTATTATCCTTTGCGAATAATAGTTCTTCACAGTATTTGAAAAATCTTTCCAACTCTCCCGTCCTCGATAATCACCAAGCCTCGCTGTGAAAGACGAACATATGATCTGATGATCCCATATATCCAGTGGAAACAGCTGTCTGACAGGCTGGGTAGAGATTAATGTTATTTGAAAGATCTGGAATTTAGGCCTATGTAAGGCCTATGTATTTTACTTAGTTGACGATGGACGTTATAGGTCTAGTGCTGCATTGGCTTATAAACTATCTCTTGAGTTCGATGTGCTCATTTCTTTAGCCGCCAATGGGATCACAGTGTAGGCCATCAATGTGTCCATATGGCAAAGGCTGGTGCGCTCGCCTTAGAAGTTTTACTTTTAGATTCATCATTTAAAATTCAGATTATGATTAACCACGTGACAATCATTTTGATAAACGAAAACGTTAATGAAATTAAACTGTTCCACGAAAATGTGCATATAAAAATAATTTAAAATTGGCACGAAGGTCGGTAGAAATGGTAGGATAAATTGTAAGCCCCCCCCTATGGAAATCAAAGGCCCGTCCAACTGATTAGTTCTGCTGCCAGGCCTTCACCAAGTTCATTGAGAGGAGCTCATGCAACAGAACCACCGCAAACCAACAACATATGCAGTAGAAGAGTTGCCAGAAGATACCGACCCTACAGTTACACTTTTTTACACTGAGCTGCACTGAGGTCAGAACGCAATCAAGGTTATTACATTAACACCATGGAGCCAGCACAAGATATGGGTCAGAAAACGTACCTCAATGCAGGGATGGGATATGCCATTGCCCTCAATTTTACCTTCATTCACACTGATCCATCGAGAAGATTGAAATACAGTTTTTTCCCCTGGAAAATTGCCCTTTGCGTCCGTATGCTAGCTAGCAGTAGACACAGCAGCCATTTTGGAATGGCAGTGTCAGCGAATCAGCTCCTTTGTTCTTCAATGCGACGTGCTACGCATCTCGTGGTGCCCCTTAAAGACACTGTAAAGTCAAGAGGAAATTGCATACCACGTGGTTGTACAACATTTTACATGTCTTTGATAATAAATGACTAACATTTCAGAGTACGTACATGTTTTACTTGAAAATATGAAATACAGGTACAGATGAATGTTTTCTCTAAAGCAAATAAAAAGGTAACACAAGTGTTTTTACCAAAGCCAGACTATCAGACTGCTTTTCTCTTTCACAAAGACTGTTCATCAAATGTGAACAAGAGGCCATCAAATTAAAATTACAACATACGACAAGTTGTGACATTTTAAGAGACTTGCATGGCCAAAGGCACGACCGCAATTCTTGCCTGGACAAAATCTGACACAAACTGGTATTCATTGTAGCAAATGTCTCATGTGGATGATGTTGACATTTCACTCAAAGGTTGAACCTCCTTCTGCAGACGTCATTTTCATGTCGCTGAAAAGTATAAAAGCAAATTTAGGAATTATTTTGCTACCAAAGAGGATCTGCCCTGATTCTGCCACTCACACTAGTCCAATATCTAAAAATCAGTGATGTAGTGGTAAAAAATTATAATTGGTGGGTAAACATTGATCGCCCTTCGCGGTGAGTAAAGTAACACTACCTTTGTCTATTTTCAATGTATTTTTTCAATGCATTTTCCGGCAAAAAGTGAGTCAACACAAAAAAGGTGCGCAAAAGGAATTTACCCTCCACTACAGCACTGATCTCAACTTCTCCCTCAAAACCAAATCACACGAGATTTGGTTATGGGTTGCAGAGATGAGGAATTATTCCAAATTGAGCTTTACTCCCACAGTGCTATTGTAAAGGTATACTGTTCTACTGCTTTTGCTAAACGAGCAGTCACTGTCAGTTTCAATTGTTCCACAATTAAAGAACAAAACAGGACTGAGCAACTCACCTTGAGAACCCACTCATATTCCCCAAACTTGGAGTCAAAGGTCCCCTTCTGTAATGATCGGAGTTTCAGAGTGAAGCGTGGTCCCAGCTCCTGAATGCCGACCCTCTTCTCATTCTTAAAGATGTACCTTTGGAGAGTACAAGGGCATTGACATGTTGCGGACAACTCTATAACCCCATCATTCAGATCCCATTAGAATGGGAAACAACAATGGACAGACAACAATACTCTATGGGAAGAGAGTAGCAAACTCAGTAAACACGCACCTTTGGCTGACGTAACAAATTGCGTAGGGAATATGTGACTTGCTCCAGTCGCATTGACCCAGACATACATTTTAGCTCTATACAGTGGGAAAAAAGTATTTGATCCCCTGCTGATTTAGTACGTTTGCCCACTGACAAAGACATGATCCGTCTATAATTTTAATGGTAGGTTTATTTGAACAGTGAGAGACAGAATAACAACAAAATCCAGAAAAACGCATGTCAAATGTCATAAATTGATTTGCATTTTAATGAGGGAAATAAGTATTTGACCCCACTGCAAAACATGACTTAGTACTTGGTGGCAAAACCCTTGTTGGCAATCACAGAGGTCAGACGTTTGTTGTAGTTGGCCACCAGGTTTGCACACATCTCAGGAGGGATTTTGTCCCACTCCTCTTTGCAGATCTTCTCCAAGTCATTAAGGTTTCGAGTCTGACGTTTGGCAACTCGAACCTTCAGCTCCCTCCACAGATTTTCTATGGGATTAAGGTCTGGAGACTGGCTAGGCCACTCCAGGACCTTAATGTGCTTCTTCTTTAGCCACTCCTTTGTTGCCTTGGCCGTGTGTTTTTGGTCATTGTCATGCTGGAATACCCATCCACGACCCATTTTCAATGCCCTGGCTGAGGGAAGGAGGTTCTCACCCAAGATTTGACGGTACATGGCCCCGTCCATCGTCCCTTTGATGTGGTGAAGTTGTCCTGTCCCCTTAGCAGAAAAACACCCCCAAAGCATAATGTTTCCACCTCCATGTTTGATGGTGGGGATGGTGTTATTGGGGTCATAGGCAGCATTCCTCCTCTTCCAAACACGGCGAGTTGAGTTGATGCCAAAGAGCTCCATTTTGGTCTCATCTGACCACAACACTTTCACCCAGTTCTCCTCTGAATCATTCAGATGTTCATTGGCAAACTTCAGACGGGCATGTATATGTGCTTTCTTGAGCAGGGGGACCTTGCGGGCGCTGCAGGATTTCAGTCCTTCACGGCGTATTGTGTTACCAATTGTTTTCTTGGTGACTATGGTCCCAGCTGCCTTGAGATCATTGACAAGATCCTCCCGTGTAGTTCTGGGCTGATTCCTCACCGTTCTCATGATCATTGCAACACCACGAGGTGAGATCTTGCATGGAGCCCCAGGCCGAGGGAGATTGACAGTTATTTTGTGTTTCTTCCATTTGCGAATAATCGCACCAACTGTTGTCACCTTCTCACCAAGCTGCTTGGCGATGGTCTTGTAGCCCATTCCAGCCTTGTGTAGGTCTACAATCTCTTCCCTGACATCCTTGGAGAGCTCTTTGGTCTTGGCCATGGTGGAGAGTTTGGAATCTGATTGATTGCTTCTGTGGACAGGTGTCTTTTATACAGGTAACAAGCTGAGATTAGGAGCACTCCCTTTAAGAGTGTGCTCCTAATCTCAGCTCATTACCTGTATAAAAGACACCTGGGAGCCAGAAATCTTTCTGATTGAGAGGGGGTCAAATACTTATTTCACTCATTAAAATGCAAATCAATTTATAACATTTTTTACATGCGTTTTTCTGGATTTTTTTGTTGTTATTCTGTCTCTCACTGTTCAAATAAATCTACCATTAAAATTAGACTGATAATTTCTTTGTCAGTGGGAAAACGTACAAAATCAGCAGGGGATCAAATACTTTTTTCCCCTCACTGTAAGTATTCTAAATACATCTGCAAGACGTCTTGCCAATTAGTAAACAATGTCTAAACAGCATCTTCCCGATGTATCCTTCATACGTCGTGCCTACATTGGGCAGAAGTATGTGTGCTATCCTTATGCTAATTATTTCTAGGCATTCTAATGAACATTCACCTGTGAAATCGGAAAAAGATGAAGTCTCTCTGGTTGTGGAAAGTGGCGACTTGGCGTCCCACAAACTGGGGGTCATGAGGGAAAAGGGCAGCAAAGAGGCGTCCCATGCTGTGGCCCAGGCGAGTGGTAAAATTGTTGAGGATCACCTCGGGGGAGTGTTCTGTCGGGTCCTTCCCTCGCCTCTGTAAAAGGTTTTTCTTTCAGTATTTATATTCTTACAATGTATACATTTTCCAGATACATCCCCTAAGTGAGCTGAATTTCTACAGTGCCTTGCAAAAGTATTCATCCCCCTTGGCGTTTTTCCTATTTTGTTGCATTACAACCTGTAATTTAAATGGATTTTTATTTGGATTTCATGTAATGGACATACACAAAATAGTCCAAATTGGTGAAGTGAAATGAAAAAAATAACTTGTTTCAAAACATTCTAAAAAATAACTAAAAAATAAATAATCGGAAAAGTGGTGCGTGCATATTTATTCACCCCCTTTGCTATGAAGCCCCTAAATAAGATCTGGTGCAACCAATTACCTTCAGAAGTCACATAATTAGTTAAATAAAGTCCACCTGTTTGCAATCTAAGTGTCACATGATCTGAGCATATATACACCTGTTCTGAAAGGCCCAAGAGTCTGCAACACTACTAAGCAAGGGGCACCACCAAGCAAGCAGCACCATGAAGACCAAGGAGCTCTCCAAACAGGTCAGGGACAAAGTTGTGGAGAAGTACAGATCAGGGTTGGGTTATAAAAAAATATCAGAAACTATGAACATCCCACGGAGCACCATTAAATCCATTATTTAAAAATGGAAAGAATATGGCACCACAACAAACCTGCCAAGAGAGGGCCGCCCACCAAAACTCACAGACCAGGCAAGGAGGGCATTAATCAGAGGCAACAAAGAGACCAAAGATAACACTGAAGGAGCTGCAGAGCTCCACGGCGGAGATTGGAGTATCTGTCCATAGGACCACTTTAAGCCGTACACTCCACAGACCTGGGCTTTATGGAAGAGTGGCCAGAAAAAAACCATTGCTTAAAGAAAAAAATAAGCAAACACGTTTGGTGTTCGCCAAAAGGCACGTGGGAGACTTCTCAAACATATGGAAGAAGGTACTCTGGTCAGATGAGACTAAAATTGAGCTTTTTGGCCATCAAGGAAAACACTATGTCTGGCGCAAACCCAACACCTCTCATCACCCTGAGAACACCATCCTCACAGTGAAGCATGGTGGTGGCAGCATCATGCTGTGGGGATGTTTTTCCATCAGCAGGGACTGGGAAACTGGTCAGAATTAAAGGAATGATGGATGTTGCTAAATACAGGAAAATTCTTGAGGGAAACCCGTTTCAGTCTTCCAGAGATTTGAGACTGGGACGGAGGTTCACCTTCCAGCAGGACAATGACCCTAAGCATACTACTAAAGCAACACTCGAGTGGTTTAAGGGGAAACATTTAAATGTCTTGGAATGGCCTAGTCAAAGCCCAGACCTCAATCCAATTGAGAATCTGTGGTATGACTTAAAGATTGCTGTACACCAGTGGAACCTATCCAACTTGAAGGAGCTGGAGCAGTTTTGCCTTGAAGAATGGGCAAAACTCCCAGTGGCTAGATGTGCCAAGCTTATAGGGACATACCCCAAGAGACTTGCAGCGGTAATTGCTGCAAAAGATGGCTCTACAAAGTATTGACTTTGGCGGGGTGAATAGTTATGCACGCTCAAGTTCTGTTTTTTTGTCTTATTTCTTTCACAATAAAAATTATTTTGCATCTTCAAAGTGGTAGGCATGTTGTGTAAATCAAATGATACAAACCCCCCCAAAATCAAATTTTGATTCCAGGTTGTAAGGCAACAAAATAGGAAAAATGCCAAGGGGGGTGAATACTTTCGCAAGCCACTGTACTTGCGAAAGTACAGACTCATTTGAGTACAGACTAATTTGATTCATTTTAAAGCACATGGATACAACACTTAAACATTCAGTCTGGGATTGATACATACATTTTGGGAATTTGAAACGAATGACAGCTATTTATTCTTGAAGAATAAAACCTGGAAATACCTCATGAGCTTAGTACAACTGTCTTACCCCATCAGAACCCAAAATATTAGCTTGTTTTACTCCATTTTTTGCAAACAGTGTCATTGTAAAAAAATTAATAATTATAGTTTCAACACATGGACTGTCGGTCCTTGTATCTAGTGCACTGTTTATGAAATTGAGAGGTTACATTTACCCAGCCCCATCCCTTAGAGAATGTCATTATTACCCCTCAGCTATATACCTAAATAAGTGGCAGGGCATCAGGTTTGTTGTTTTTCTAATTACATACTGTAGCTCTAAGTGAGACATTGACATGTCTGTTTGAACAGTTTTGAAATGCCTTGCCTTCATCTCCTTCCGCAGTCGGACACTGCTGACTTTGAAGTGTGCAGTAGGCCCATCAGGGAGGTGGCAGAGAACCATACCATCTTAGTGTTGTGGTGAAGGAAACATAGAGACATCTACAAGGGACTTTGCATTATTACTGACCCCAACAGCAACTTTCCACCTCGAGATGGGTGGTCCAACTTGAAACGGGACTTAACTTAGTGCCAGGCTTTTAGGATTGTGATACTGAAGCCTGGTCCGTGACTAAAAGTGAGTGCATGTAATAAGGACGCAGACCAACAACAGCATTAGAATATCAGAAGCATCAGAGTATCAGAAGCATCATGCCTCATAAACAGTCAACATATGAACAGTCGCAACGTAGAATCTATCTATTCAGTCCCTCAGTCAGTCAACCAAAGGATACTGGGCACCTTACGATCTTCATTGATGACCATGAGGTATGTGAAACCTCTGGCTACACACTGGGGAATGACCCTCTTTAGTGCCAAGCCTCTTCTGTAGTACACGTGTGCGTCGGGTATGACTGTAGCCAGCTGGTTGCAGAACCTCACTGTCCTCTGAAAGACAAAGCAGAAAGCATCAGACAGTTATGCAATAAACATGTAATAACTACCATAAAATGTTAGTGCATATCTGATTATTTGTTAAGGAATATTAAGTGACAAATGATCGCCCAACCCTACATACAGTATTAGTCTCCTACATTGCAGTGCATCAATAACCGTCAACCTGCTTGTCCACAGAGATCAGCCTGAGCTAGATTCGGTAGGTCTAATCTTTAAAGGACTTCTTCGCTTTGTTTGGAATTTGAGGTGATTTACAGGTCAGCTGTGCAGCGCCCGGCTCAGACAGCCTCACGAACACACAAGTCGGGCACGTTTCACCTCATGAACACATAAGTGTGCACGTTCCAGGTCATATTCATAAGCATTTCATTGTACACCATGTGTTTACATTTACATTTTAGTCATTTAGCAGACGCTCTTATCCAGAGCGACTTACAGTTAGTGAATACATATTTTTTATTTTTATTTTTATACTGCCCCCCCCCCGGAAAACGAACCCACAACCCTGGCGTTGCAAACGCCATGCTCTATCAACTGAGCTACATCCCTGCCGGCCATTCCCTCCCCTACCCTGGACGACGCTGGGCCAATTGTGCGCCGCCCATGAGTCTCCCGGTCGCGGCCAGGATCTCTAGTGGCACAGTTAGCACTGCGATGCAGTGCCTTAGACCACTGCGCCACTCAGGAGTACAGTGTTCATGTGCATATGGCAAATAAACTTGATTTGCAGATGCCTGGAGAAGTGAACATTTCATGACCAATATTAAACTGTCCAGTGTTTATAGATGTCTATGAAATATGACCAATAATTAATTACAATATTAATGAAATTGTTTTCCTTCCAATAAATTGTAATTAAGTATGTTAAAAAGCAGCTTTTCTGTGTTTGAATGGTATGGGCGTATACTTGTCATTAAAAATATTAATGTGAGTAGACCATTTATTGGCCAGATCAGCCAATGAGCCAACATGAGGTCATGTTCTATGATCTGTTTGATATACAGGTTTTTTCTCAAATGTATGCTTTGGCCACAAATGAGTCAACAACATTAACTGGGTATGAGTTACCAGAATATCAACTTTTAAAAGTTAGATTTTCACTGGGTAGTTTCTTTAATATGATAAAGCAGGAGTGGCTAACCCTCTTCCTGGAGAGCTACTGGGTACACAGGCTTTCCCCCCATGTCTTAACGCCTGAACCAGCAGGTATTTAGGCCTAATACAATCAGGTATGCTAGATCAGCATTAAGGAGCCTACAGCCAGGAAGTGGGAAACACCAGCCAAGCCCCCTCCAGTTGATAAAAAAATATTTTAAAAGAAAGCGGTTCAACAAAATGTGTCAGTGAAAGTGGCAGTGAAAGATTCCCTGCTTGTGCATGTGGTTGGCAGCTGCTGTCCCTCCCGGTGCCGCAGCTGCCGGGGTGTGAGGCAAATTTGACGCCGGCTTTATATGGAAACCAATGGAGGCGGCTGCATTTTATTTTTCGGAGTGTAAGCACCTTTAGAGCGAAAGCTTGCAGAAGGTATCACCCCCGTGATATCAATATTCTGAGATTCACAGTGGGACTGCAATAAAGACGACATGGAACGCAACCTCCGTCAACAGGTGCTGTTCCAGTCCACTCACCCCTCTAGGTCTGTCCGATGTGGTGATGAGGACTTTGGGGTTGGTCAGCCGGTTGAAATAGGCCGAAAACTCATCAGTTCCCTCATCAAAGGCAACCTGCAATGGAGGGTATCTGAGTAATATGCAACATCAAAACACTATACTGTAAAGGCACAAGATGACATCAAACAGCTCTGCAGAAAGACAGTACCTCTTCATCTTCAGGGTTAACAGTAGTTTCGTCGTATACCCTCTGGTTTTCTATCGTCTTTGGAACTTCCTTAGGGGGAGCCTACATTGGAAAGGTAAGAAGAGTCATCTTAATATCAATTATGTTTAGGCCTACATCTTTGAATTATTTGGTCTGTCAATAACGGGCTACTCTTATAGCCTTTCTGCACACAGAGGGCTCTAACAGTTGTCTCTATTCATTTACAGATCAGTGGGACCAAGTGATGTCATGTGTTGCAGCATCCAACCTACTTACCTTGTCACCTAGAGCATCCCTCTCTTTTTTCTTTTTCTTCTTCATTGCCATCTTTTGCTGAAATTAAATAAAAACACTGCATGTTACATGGTTACACTAAAAGACCGGCATAGATGCTCTCGTCCAGTTCCCACTGGTAAGACTTTCCACCGGGGCGGCAGGTATAGCTTCGAGGTTAGAGTGTTAGGCCAGTTACCGAAAGGTTGCTGGTTTGAATCCCGGAGCTGACAAGGTGAAAACCTGTCATTGTGCCCTTGAGCAAGGCACTTGACCCCAATTGCTCCAGGGGTGCTGGACAATGGTGAACCTTGCCGTGATCCCACTCCCTGCGGGTGTCTCAGGAGGAGTTGGAATATGCAAAACGCACATTTCCATTACACACTTGTATAAACAGGACAAATATAAGGATCCACCAAATGGTTATCATTATTTTGAGGACTGGGTTGTTCTCAGTGTTTTCCCTAAGCGCCGGCCATCAGCCAAACAGCCGGTAACAGACTTATTTTTAGCCAGCTACTTCTTCAAAAATAATTACTGCTACTTTTCATTTAAAAAAAGTTTCAATTCGCTAGTCAGAAAAGTCAGCTGAGCCATCTCCCGCTAGAATAAAGGATATGCATCTTCTATCAATCTATGGATAGGACAGGCGCCTGTCAGTCACAAAGTGATGTGTGTGCGCTGTGGGGGGAGGGGGTGTCTAATTTCTTTAGCTGGAGGAGGGAGAGAGCATGGTGCTCCATCTCTGTGAGTGAATTTGCACATGCCATGTGCAAATTCCTCATTCGCATACTTATATTGAAAACATTCGATGAAGATTGTGAATCCTCACTGCAGGAACAATAGGTTTTTTTCTTCTTCAATTTAACCTTTAATTTATTTTTCAAGATAATGTGCCCTATTTACTTAATTTTTCTGTTTTAATAAAATACATAATTTGAACAAACATCACTGTGGCAATTCCTATCTTGCAGTAAAACTGTAAATAAGACATTTAATGTTAAAAAAGGTTTAATATTCTCCACTTAGAAAATAGTCCTGATCATATAGCCTAGACGATTTCCAAAAGAACTAACAATACACTAAATTCATACATTTTCAGTAATTTAAATTGTAAAGTAATTTCTTTCTACACAATACCAAAACAAAATGTACCAACCTGGGAGGTAAACTCGATAAAGTATTCAATAATTTCGCAGTGTATTTCGGATGGAATCAAGGCATTAGAATGTTCCAGAGGTCACCAAAAGAGAGCTTGTTCTGCAAAAATGTACTACTACTAGTAAATTACTACAACTACTCTATGTACTTTGGGAAAACACTGCGTTCTACGAAAATGGTGGCTTTTTCAACTACGAACTACTAAAAAAGTTTATTATTTTCTTTAACCAAAATGTATAGTCAGATAGTTAAAAACTCATTAACATTATAAATCAACATAAATGACAGCTTAATGTATTTTGATATTTTTACTACATTACATTTTTTTTCTTCGTTTTTTTGTTTTACATTTTAGTTAAATGCTTGCGTTCCTTTTTGTCACTGGTGTTACCTATATTTTAGATGACAATTTAGGCTTTCCAAAATTCTATTTGACTATTGAATTTGCATATATAATCAAAGAGAAAATGTTAATGATAATATTAAGACAATGTTTTGATTAGTAATAATTTACTTTAAAACATGTATGTGTAAAGTACCATTGTGTAATACCAGTGACGGTAACAAAATGACAGTAACACCAATGATGGTGACACCAGTGACCAATAACATTATTAAAACATTTTACATTTACATTTTAGTAATTTAGCAGACAATCTTATCCAGAGCGACTTACAGTTAGTGAGTGCATACATTTAAAAAAAAATCATACTTCTATTAACAACAGCAGGAACAGTAACACCAGTGACGGTAACACCAGTGCCAAGTCTGCAGACAAGATGGCATAGATAATATGGCGGCCACAGTAGCTCAAACCACACTTCTTAAATTGTAAATAAATCACTTGATCTTGTGATTTTATAAATTATTTTAATAAAATGTCCCCCTACTATAAAAACTGTCTAACACCAGTGACATCTTAAGGCTTCGCATGAAATTACCAAATGAATCATCAAATTGCTAACATATTAAGAGAGTGCAGACACACCATGCGTTTTTTTTAAATAAAGGGTAACACCATTGACATGTAATTGAGGGACAGCTATTCCCTGTAAATAACGTTTTATCTTTAGTTTTTTAAGTAGTCCACGAAATAAAGCTAATACTTTCTTTAACATTATGACATTTAAAGTGGGAGAAAAATATTTTTACAAAAAATGTGTCACTAAACCTTGACTCATGACCAGAGGGACAAGCCCATTTCATGATACTGGCCGGGTTGGACAATATATTACAACATTTGTTTAGCAATTTACAGTGAGGGAACGTTTGCCCACTGACAAAGACATGATCAGTCTATAATTTTAATGGTAGGTTTATTTGAACAGTGAGAGACAGAATAACAACAACAAAATCCAGAAAAACACATGTCAAAAATGTTGTAAATTGATTTGGATTTTAATGTGGGAAATAAGTATTTGACCCCTCTGCAAAACATGACTTAGTACTTGGTGGCAAAACCCTTGTTGGCAATCACAGAGGTCAGACGTTTCTTGTAGTTGGCCACCAGGTTTGCACACATCTCAGGAGGGATTTTGTCCCACTCCTCTTTGCAGATCTTCTCCAAGTCATTAAGGTTTCGAGTCTGACGTTTGGCAACTCGAACCTTCAGCTCCCTCCACAGATTTTCTATGGGATTAAGGTCTGGAGACTGGCTAGGCCACTCCAGGACCTTAATGTACTTCTTCTTGAGCCACTCCTTTGTTGCCATGGCCGTGTGTTTTGGGTCATTGTCATGCTGGAATACCCATCCACGACCCATTTTCAATGCCCTGGCTGAGGGAAGGAGGTTTTCACCCAAGATTTGACGGTACATGGCCCCGTCCATCGTCCCTTTGATGTGGTGAAGTTGTCCTGTCCCCTTAGCAGAAAAACACCCCCAAAGCAGAATGTTTCCACCTCCATGTTTGATGGTGGGGATGGTGTTCTTGGGGTCATAGGCAGCATTCCTCCTCCTCCAAACACGGCGAGTTGAGTTGATGCCAAAGAGCTCGATTTTGGTCTCATCTGACCACAACACTTTCACCCAGTTCTCCTCTAAATCATTCAGATGTTCATTGGCAAACTTCAGACGGGCCTGTATATATGCTTTCTTGAGCAGGGGGACCTTGCGGGCGCTGCAGGATTTCAGTCCTTCACAGCGTAGTGTGTTACCAATTGTTTTCTTGGGGACTATGGTCCCAGCTGCCTTGAGATCATTGACAAGATCCTCCCGTGTAGTTCTGGGCTGATTCCTCACCGTTCTCATGATCATTGCAACTCCACGAGGTGAGGTATTGCATGGAGCCCCAGGCCGAGGGAGATTGACAGTTATTTTGTCTTTCTTCCATTTGCGAATAATCGCACCAACTGTTGTCACCTTCTCACCAAGCTGCTTGGCGATGGTCTTGTAGCCCATTCCAGCCTTGTGTAGGTCTACAATCTCTTCCCTGACATCCTTGGGAGCTCTTTGGTCTTGGCCATGGTGGAGAGTTTGGAATCTGATTGATTGCTTCTGTGGACAGGTGTATTTTATACAGGTAACAAGCTGAGATTAGGAGCACTCCCTTTAAGAGTGTGCTCCTAATCTCAGCTCGTTACCTGTATAAAAAGACACCTGGGAGCCAGAAATCTTTCTGATTGAGAGGGGGTCAAATACTTATTTCCCTCATTAAAATGCAAATCAATTTATAACATTTTTGACATGCGTTTTACTGGATTTTTTTGTTGTTATTCTGTCGCTCACTGTTCAAATAAACCTACCATTAAAATTATAGACTGATAATTTCTTTGTCAGTGGGTAAAAGTACAAAATCAGCAGGGGATCAAATACTTTTTTCCCTCACTGTAACTGTCTTACATACATATTTTCTTAAAAATAAAACACTAATTTAAACAGAAAACATTGTGTCAGAGATTCTGACATTTAAGTGTTTTTGGTGGTGGTTAAGGCGGGGACTGGAAAGTCACTATTTTCGTAGATGACCCGGCTGAAGAAGTAAATAGCACGGGGGGCCAGTATGAAAAAATAAAAATAATAATGTATGCACTAACTGTAAGTCGCTCTGGATAAGAGCGTCTGCTAAATGACTAAAATGTAATGTAATGCAAACTGTTGAGGGCCCAAAAAGGTGGCACTTTTTTTGCACTGAAACATGCAAAAAAATCCCTGCTAGGGGGAAATGCAGGTTTTAACTAATTAAACAACAAAGAATATGATCTACATGATCAGTAAAAAAAAAAGTGGTTAATGTGAACCTAACTCACAGCTAAAAAATGTAAAGAAAGCAATCCAATGTTATTTGTTGCCTAGAATTTACTGCAAATGACACTCAAGTCTTGAGAAAAAACAATACACTAACATTGCAGTTAGCCATGGCAGCCTTTATAATAGAACGCCTGTGACCACACACACACATCTAAATATTGCACTTGGGGAAAAAAAACCTATTCAAGTAGAAATAGAACAGTAGAAATAAACAGGCATTCTATTTTTGCTCTATTAGTGGCCACTATAGTAGACATTGATAAAGTGCACAAGACTACATGTGTGCAAAAATAACATTCACTGAGTAAAAAATTAAATCATCCCCCCTCACTCACACACGTGTTACTGTCAAATTCAACACAACAAAAGCAATATCTTTGGGCTACACGGCATATTATTACATTGTACACTTTCTGCCTGTGGACATCTGTTCTACAATGTGCCAGCAGAGCATGAGACCCTTTGTTGGCATAACTGATCTCTTTCAGGCAGAGTACACTTGGCATACCCCATTATCCACTGTATTGAAAAAGTGAGAAAGAGGGAAAGTGTGTGGTGTTCCTTTCACCTCTATAGTAACCTCCTGTAGCTCAGTTGGTAGAGCATGGCGCTTGCAACACCAGGGTTGTGGGTTCGATTCCCACGGGGGGCCAGTATGAAAAATGTATGCACTCACTAACTGTAAGTCGCTCTGGATAAGAGCATCTGCTAAATGACTCAAATGTAAATTATAGTGGCATCCAGTTTAAGCCAGGCCCAGCTCCAGCTACACTTGATCCCTGAATCCACTTGTTTAACAAGCAACGCCTCATTGTCACCTAATTCACTCATTCTGAAAATTAACCACATACTGTAGAGGGAAAACATTAGTTCACAGATAGTAGTTATTTCGTTAGCTAGTTAACTAGTTAACATTTCATACAGATTGCCAGGGTCCAGTAAGCAACTACCGCGTTATAACTTGAGGAACGGTAAAGAGTCGTATACCAGTTAATACTATAGCGAATTGGTTACGTTACTAACGTTAGCTCATCTGATGTTGTAACGTTAGCTGTCTGACTATTAGCCAGCTAATATTCACACCATAAACTCAATTTTTGATCAGTTAAGTTGGCTAACGTTGCTCAACATTTCTCTGGCTAGCTGACGGAGAATTCGATCCAGCTAGCAAGATACTTAACAATGCTAACAATACTTTCTCCCTCACCTCAAACTTTCCAAATGGCAGTTGTTTTTTCGGTTACAGCTCATGAAGTCCGCTTCATCACCTTCTCACCCCAGTCTCCGTGGTCAGGCTTCTCACCTACCTCTTCGTTATCGTTCAGGGGACGCGCTGCTGTAACTGGCAAACTACCTTTCCACTCTCCGCTGTCTTTCTAGTGCGCGCGCTGATGCTGTAATTAGCAAATTGGTTGTCTCTTCTCTCTCCAGTCGCGTGCTGCATTCTGTTGTTATGTGAACGATTGGCTGAGCCTTGGATACAGCCAGTATTGCTCGAAACGCGCATCACTCGTTCGCTTACAGTCAGTACTGATCCAAAGCCCACCCCTCCCAAACTTTTCTCATCGGATCTACACGAATCACGTAGGTCACCTATTTTGTATTCAAAACGGCGAATTTCGCCGAAAGATGACTAGTTTGCATCCCTGAAATAGAGAACTTTAAAGAATTATGAAGTGGAAATCACATTTGCATGCTAAACGTTCATTACCTTCCGTTTCTCCTGCTTCAGCTTCATGAACATGAGGTGTCTGCGTTGTTTATTTTTTATTTCAGACACACTGAATGTGGGTGGAAACGAGAATTCTGCTGGCGCATCCACATGTTCTGGATCTGTTTTCTCAACCATGCTATCGTCACCATTTTCATGTTGAGGCTTTGGCTGTTTCTTTGGCTTCTTCGTCTTCTTTTTCGTGGGTTTATCCTGTATGTCATGCTCTTCTACGACGTCCATGTTGTCAGCTGAATGTATGTTCTTTCACGTGTGCTTTCCAGTACTTCCGCCTTGCTTCCTCATGTAAAAGGAAGTTACGTTCAGTAGAAAAACGAAACGCCCTTTCTCAAAGATTATCCCGCCTCTTCGTTGCTCCTATTTTGAAAGGAAGAAAACAGTTCTAAAATCATTACAGAACAACTGCGTGCAACTGTCTTGGGGAAAATAATAATACATTTAGAAAACCCATGTCAATCATACAGGACACAAAGGCAGATTATACATTTGTTTATGTTATAATGAAATAACTATTTCACAAAGATCAAGGAGTCCTCAGAGATCCAACCCATTTTATAGAACTTGTATTCATGTATTAAGGTGATTACTACAGAGAGCCCCCTCAATAAAGCATTCAGACACTCTTTCTGGGTTGTGTATCTTTCTTTGTCCAGGTCCCATCTGCCTTCAACAGAGATTGCCTTCACTGAGAACCATAAAATGGATTTTGAAAATAGCTATTTATTATTATTATAATTTTATTTTTTACATGGGATGGTTATTTTGGACAGAAAACAATTACATCAAGACATAATTGTATTTCAGAAAACAAAAGTAATAGCTGACCTCAGAATGTATATTTACATATACATTTTACTCATTTAGCAGACGCGCTTATCCGGAGCGACTTACAGTTAGTGAATGCGTACATGTATTTTTATTTTTCACATCCCTGCAGGCCAAACCCTCCCCTACCTTGGACGACGCTGGACCAATTGTGCGCCGCCCATGGGTCTCCCGGTCGCGGCCGGCTGCGACAGAGCCTGGACTCGAACCAGGATCTCTAGTGGGACAGACCACTGCGCCACTCGCGAGTCATATTGTCGGTTACTTTAATGTGAGTGTTTGGGATGTTAGGTTGGCCTCCTGTCTTGGGGAAAACCGTTTTTGATATAGGACAATTGTATTGGTTTATTGATATACGTGTCCTGTGGGCCTATCTACATCGAGTGTCCAACTTATGTGTCAAACATAAAATCATGTTTTTTTTTACTGTTCTTCAACAATATTGTACAACTGGTGGCATCAGGCTGAATTGTGAGTACAATTTACATAGGTACTTTTGGTAAACAGTCACTTGTTTTGGTAAACATGAATTGATAGCGCACTACACTGAGTGTACAAAACATTAAGGACACCTGCTCTTTCCATGACATAGACTGACCAGGTGAGTGCAGGTGAAAGCTATGATCCCTTATTGATGTTGTGGTGTCACTTGTTAAATCCACTTCAATCCGTGTAGATGAAGGGGAGGAGACAGGTTAAAGAAGGATTTTAAAGCCTTGAGACAATTGAGACATGAATTGTGTATGAGTTCCGTTCTGAGGGTGAATGGGCAAGACAAAATATTTAAGTGCCTATGAACTGGGTATGGTAGTAGGTGCCCGGTGCACTGGTTTGTGTCAAGAACTGCAACGCTGCTGGGTTTTCCATGCTCAACAGTTTCCTGTGTGTATCAAGAATGGTCCACCACCCAAAGTACATCCAGCTAGCTTGACACAACTGTGGGAGGCATTGGAGTCAACATGGGCCAGCATCCCTGTTTTGTACACTCAGTGTATTGTATATGCAAGGACTAACAGTCCATGACATCCAAGAGATCGTTTTAACCACATGACATTGGTTGTTTATATAATTGATATTTATAAACAATTGAGAAATAAAACCTTATATTTGGGCATATTATGATACAGTTGGGAGCTTTTTTCTTGATAATATTTCACATTTTCAGCACTTTTCTATTTTAATCAGGGCAAATAGCCTACTGTGACAACTAGGCAGTTCAGAATGATAGGGCTCTGAGAGTTAGTGCAATAGCTTACATATAACAATACAAAGTACTGTTTACAATATTATGTGACATGATGGTGGGTAAGTGAGAAACAAACAAAACAAATGGTTGATACAATGAAGACAGTTATGCATGTCCTATGTATAAATGCATAGCAATTCTTACATTTTATTGTCTGATTTCCTGAGAGCATTAGTACTGTGCTTCTAGACCTAACCAACTAAACAGCTACACATTAAGACTGCAAAGGGTATAAACTTTTTCAACAGCCGCTGTTTCTTATTTAATGACGGAACACAGGAAGAGAGATCGACATTCGACTCTACTAAAGGCATGGCTCATAACTACCAACAACATTGTTGAAAGTCTTCCACACAGCTTGGTTGTCTGTGCATATGGCCCCTCCACCTCTGCGCTCCTGGCTAACCTCTCTGTTCATGTCAGCAATACAGGTCCAGTGATACTTGGCGCCCGCCGTTGTCACACACCACTTGGAATGATCCACGGTGATGCTATATGACTTAACCGAGGGGAGCTGCAGCGTTATCACATTGTACACATTGTGGGCAATGGTGCAGTTGGATGGCAGGGGCTGGTGCATCCTGCCCCAGCTCTTGGCATAGAGGGCACTCTCCAAATATTTACAGAGAAGACCAGAGTAGAGATCTACAGGAACAAAAGAGGCACAAAAAAGATAGACATGATTGGACTAGTACAAATATGTCAGAAAACAATTCCTTTAGAATTTTACATGTTACATCAATGTGGACGAAGAATAAATACAGAGGTAGTATTTTTAGGCTCATATCCAAAAAAGTGCCTTACCGTCATCAAATCTGCTGTACTTTACATAGCTGACAAACTTGTTTCCTGCCAATGATGTCATATTCAGCTGTCGGTACCAGGGCCCTTTCTTGGGATAGCAGCCTCGGTGGGCCACACACTGGAGCTCGGGGTAGAATGAGTTGGGGATGTTGAAGTCATATGAGTATACATGAATGTACTGGAGCTGAATAGCTGTGAATACAGAAAATAGTGGGTAGAGATACTATATTTCTTTCTCCAATTTAGCACACCATCACCATGCTGTAAAATCAATTATATTTATCCTGAAACCAAAACACATGTTGATTTCAATATTTGAAGGAACCATATAGGCAGTGGTGTTCAAATAACATTGTCAGGAGTCAAACTTGTAAAATCTAGATTATGCTGTTTCAATCACATACTCAATATAGGTTATGTATTTGGATACATTACCAATATTTCTGAATTCGCTGTATTTGTAGGTCCCACAGATGAATGTTTGACCGTTGTGGTATCCACTGTCGGGCCAGAAGTTGGTTGTTTTCATCCCTGGAAAGTGAGGTGTGCTATGCGAGAGCCAAATTCCAGTGTATTTGTCCATCATCACAACCCCTGTAACACGCATGTAAAAATATGTATTTTCAGTACTAGACACGAGACAACATCAGGTGACCCACCAGGAACACATAAAAAAAACATTTAAAAAACATTTAAATTGACTGATTTTCCTTAAACAACGTTTGCTTACCTGGAGAGATGATTTGCTTAGTGAATATAACTGGATATGTATATCCTCTATCTCAATAGTGTTATTCAATGTCTGAAGAGCTGGAGCATTCAGTGTGAGTTACTGTTTATTCATGAACAGTGCATCAAGGCGCCACCCACCTTTGCTGTGTCCATATGATGAGGCAGAAGTATGAAAGGGCTTTGGTGGTTGATCATTGTAAAGGATGTATCCAAAGCTCTCTGTCTAATAGTAATACAAAAACAAGCAACAAATGTAGATTATAATGAGCTGTTTAATCATTATTTACAGCACAAGAAAGAGAGGCAAATCATCTGCTCTCACCTTCTTTGTGATGTGCTCATAGAGGGGCTGAAGTGTACGAGCCAAAGCGCTGGACTTGTCGTTGATACTTGTCTTTCCATATAGCCACCCATTGGTGCTCTCATCCATGTACAAGTACTTCAAACCGTTGTCACTGTCAATAGAGGGCAGCTTGTATAGAATATACCTGATGGACAGTCAGAACAAAAACACAAGCACAAGGTATGTCAATGGTTGCTAAAAGATTTGCAAGTAGATCAGCATATTTATTTTATCACGAGAGTATTTCATCATGTGTATAACAATAATCTAGTAATTTTTGATAACTCCAAGGGCAAGTTTATTTGAGATAGATTAAGCCTAGTCCTAGACTAAAAATCACTTTTAATGGAGATTCTCCTTTGAGCATGTACAGTGGGGGAAAAAAGTATTTAGTCAGCCACCAATTGTGCAAGTTCTCCCACTTAAAAAGATGAGAGAGGCCTGTAATTTTCATCAAAGGTACACGTCAACTATGACAGACTATTTGAGATTTTTTTTCTCCAGAAAATCACATTGTAGGATCTTTATGGAATTTATTTGCAAATTATGGTGGAAAATAAGTATTTGGTCACCTACAAACAAGCAAGATTTCTGGCTCTCACAGACCTGTAACTTCTTCTTTAAGAGGCTCCTCTGTCCTCCACTCGTTACCTGTATTAATGGCACCTGTTTGAACTTGTTATAAGTATAAAAGACACCTGTCCACAACCTCAAACAGTCACACTCCAAACTCCACTATGGCCAAGACCAAAGAGCTGTCAAAGGACACCAGAAACAAAATTGTAGACCTGCACCAGGCTGGGAAGACTGAATCTGCAATAGGTAAGCAGCTTGGTTTGAAGAAATCAACTGTGGGAGCAATTATTAGGAAATGGAAGACATACAAGACCACTGATAATCTCCCTCGATCTGGGGCTCCACGCAAGATCTCACCCCGTGGGGTCAAAATGATCACAAGAACGGTGAGCAAAAATCCCAGAACCACACGTGCGGACCTAGTGAATGACCTGCAGAGAGCTGGGACCAAAGTAACAAAGCCTACCATCAGTAACACACTACGCCGCCAGGGACTCAAATCCTGCAGTGCCAGACGTGTCCCCCTGCTTAAGCCAGTACATGTCCAGGCCCGTCTGAAGTTTGCTAGAGTGCATTTGGATGATCCAGAAGAGGATTGGGAGAATGTCATATGGTCAATATAACTTTTTGGTAAAAACTCAACTCGTCGTGTTTGGAGGACAAAGAATGCTGAGTTGCATCCAAAGAACACCATACCTACTGTGAAGCATGGGGGTGGAAACATCATGCTTTGGGGCTGTTTTTCTGCAAAGGGACCAGGACGACTGATCCGTGTAAAGGAAAGAATGAATGGGGCCATGTATCGTGAGATTTTGAGTGAAAACCTCCTTCCATCAGCAAGGGCATTGAAGATGAAACGTGGCTGGGTCTTTCAGCATGACAATGATCCCAAACACACCGCCCGGGCAACGAAGGAGTGGCTTCGTAAGAAGCATTTCAAGGTCCTGGAGTGGCCTAGCCAGTCTCCAGATCTCAACCCCATAGAAAATCTTTGGAGGGAGTTGAAAGTCTGTGTTGCCCAGCGACAGCCCCAAAACATCACTGCTCTAGAGGAGATCTGCATGGAGGAATGGGCCAAAATACCAGCAACAGTGTGTGAAAACCTTGTGAAGACTTACAGAAAACGTTTGACCTGTGTCATTGCCAACAAAGGGTATATAACAAAGTATTGAGAAACATTTGTTATTGACCAAATACTTATTTTCCACCATAATTTGCAAATAAATTCATTAAAAATCCTACAATGTGATTTTCTGGATTTTTTTTCTCATTTTGTCTGTCATAGTTGACGTGTACCTATGATGAAAATTACAGGCCTCTCTCATCTTTTTAAGTGGGAGAACTTGCACAATTGGTGGCTGACTAAATACTTTTTTTCCCCACTGTATGTGTACTCACCAGTCCACAGCATCTCCCTGCTCATTTC
This sequence comes from Coregonus lavaretus, assembly GCF_964263955.1. NCBI lineage: Eukaryota > Metazoa > Chordata > Actinopteri > Salmoniformes > Salmonidae > Coregonus > Coregonus lavaretus. The sequence continues at coordinate 25,982,488 of NC_140008.1, read as the reverse complement.
TGCAGGACACTGTGGATTTGGCTTCACTCCCACCCCAGAGGAGCATCAAACACAATAACACTCTCCACATCACTTACTAGGACAAAGCACAAATGCATCAGATAAAGGTTATGATTATAGCATTGATGTATTTACAATACATGTGAAAACAGTAACAGATTAAACAGCTGGATGTAGACAATATATTAATACATCAGAATGCTGAGTCATATTTCATTCCGTGTCTTAATGAATTAATACTTTCATATTATTTTGAAGCAATAGCATACAAAACAGACAAAATATTATAGGAATCACTTCAAAACCCACCAAAATCAGAGGTTGAGGGTAGTACTTTGTCTCCTAGCAGCTCCTAGCAGTTGTCTGTCTGAGATCCGCCGACCTACTGGAGTTCTCCAACTCAATTTATAACAAGAATCAGCCACTCATTAGTGTGCATAGATAAAGACCATGTTTATAAGAAGTGATTTAAGTTATAACCAGTGCCTGATAACATAAAGCCAAAAACAATAATGCTTATCGCTCAATCACTCTTCATGTTTTGAGTTATTTGAGTGGGTCCACTTGTTCCTTATTTGATGTTCCTTTATGTAAGTAGTTATTGTTCCTATCCCGTGACTTTGGGCTACATTCATTCTGTAGCACTGAAAAGCCACGCTGTAGCGCGATTGAAATTTCAAGGTAATGTTCCCGTGTTCACTGAGACTGCATTCACGGTAAACGCTGCATATGTCGCCTCAATCTGGGTTTTGACTGGAAAGTCCTGAGAGATGCAGTCACACAGTACCTTTAGAATTGAAGGTCAAACCTTTCCAAACAACATCAGGAAACATCTTACATTATGGTTGTGAATCATGGTTTATCAATCAAGATTAGAAAATAAAATAAACTCTGTTGCCACATCCTGCTACAGAATCCTTCTCAATGTCAAACGTACAGGTCATGAATGCAACCCATACAGTGAGTAAAATGTCACCAGCTGAGATTCTTAGGACATCTCCTCTCCCAGACGAAGAGCATGCAAATAGATATGTCCTCTATATTCCATGTCATGGCATAACAAGACCAGGGCACCAGCGAACATCATACCCCACATACAGGTAACTACCAAAATAAAGCAATCACCAACGTAAAGTTTCTAAATAGGGCATTGGGCCACCACGAGCCAGAATCGCTTCAATGCAACTTGGCATAGATTCTACAAGTGTCCAGAACTCTATTTGAGGGATGCGACACCATTCTTCCACAAGAAATTCCATCATTTGGTCTTTTGTTGACGGTGGTGGAAAACGCTGTCTCAGGTGCCGGTCCAGGATCTCCCATAAGTGTTCAATTGGTTGAGATCTGGTGACTGAGAGAGCCATAGATGCGGTAAAGAGGTCAATGGAATGCAGACCGTGGGGGCGTAGAGGAAGGACGCCGGATTGGCGCACATTCAACAAATCTGATTTAACAAAGTGGATATACGTCAAATACATCATGATTGATGTATTGCAGGGGTAGGCAACCCTGGTCCTGGAGTGCCGCAGGCACTTCATGTTTTTGATTTAACCAACCTGGAAGACCAGGTGTGTTGAATTTAGGCAAATCACAGAACTGATCAATTAGCTCAGTTGGTCAGGTGTGGTGCCTAGTTGGAACAAAGCCCTGTAGGGTTGCCTACCCCTCATGTATTATAACAGGCCCACAATGTGGTTACTAAAGTCCAATTTGGATATACAGTATTAGGCTGTTTTCGCTGCATAACATTTAGAAGTAGCTTCTTTTCAGGTTTAGAAGAAGTGACTGCTAAATGCTTACTCCTGTTCGTATAAGCTGGTAGCATAGAGAAATCGGTGGTGGTAGTAAAAGTCATTTTTAACTGTAATGCAGTTGATTGGTGACGATGACATTAACATATACAGTGGGGAGAACAAGTATTTGATACACTGCCGATTTTGCAGGTTTTCCTACTTACAAAGCCTGTAGAGGTCTGTAATTTTTATCATAGGTACACTTCAACTGTGAGAGACGGAATCTAAAACAAAAATCCAGAAAATCACATTGTATGATTTTTAAGTAATTAATTTGCATTTTATTGCATGACATAAGTATTTGATCACCTACCAACCAGTAAGAATTCCGGCTCTCACAGACCTGTTCGTTTTTCTTTAAGAAGCCCTCCTGTTCTCCACTCATTACCTGTATTAACTGCACCTGTTTGAACTCGTTACCTGTATAAAAGACACCTGTCCACACACTCAATCAAACAGACTCCAACCTTTCCACAATGGCGAAGACCAGAGAGCTGTGTAAGGACATCAGGGATAAAATTGTAGACCTGCACAAGGCTGGGATGGGCTACAGGACAATAGGCAAGCAGCTTGGTGAGAAGGCAACAACTGTTGGCACAATTATTAGAAAATGGAAGAAGTTCAAGATGATGGTCAATCACCCTCGGTCTGGGGCTCCATGCAAGATCTCACCTCGTGGGGCATCAATGATCATGAGGAAGGTGAGGGATCAGCCCAGAACTACACGGCAGGACCTGGTCAATGATCTGAAGAGAGCTGGGACCACAGTCTCAAAGAAAACCATTAGTAACACACTACGCCGTCATGGATTAAAATCCTTCAGCGCACGCAAGGTCCCCCTGCTCAAGCCAGCGCATGTCCAGGCCCGTCTGAAGTTTGCCAATGACCATCTGGATGATCCAGAGGAGGAATGGGAGAAGGTCATGTGGTCTGATGAGACAAAAATAGAGCTTTTTGTTCTAAACTCCACTCACTGTGTTTGGAGGAAGAGGAAGGATGAGTACAACCCCAAGAACAGCATCCCAACCGTGAAGGATGGAGGTGGAAACATCATTCTTTGGGGATGCTTTTCTGCAAAGGGGACAGGACGACTGCACCGTATTGAGGGGAGGATGGATGGGGCCATGTATCGCAAGATCTTGGCCAACAACCTCCTTCCCTCAGTAAGAGCATTGAAGATGTCAGCGTAGTGTCCAGAGCATGGAGGCACTACCAGGAGACAGGCCAGTACATCAGGAGACGTGGAGGAGGCCGTAGAAGGGCAACAACCCAGCAGCAGGACTGCTACCTCCGCCTTTGTGCAAGGAGGAGCAGGAGGAGCACTGCCAGAGCCCTGCAAAATGACCTCCAGCAGGCCACAAATGTGCATGTGTCTGCTCAAACGGTCAGAAACAGACTCCATGAGGGTGGTATGAGGGCCCGACGTCCACAGGTGGGGGTTGTGCTTACAGCCCAACACCGTGCAGGACGTTTGGCATTTGCCAGAGAACACCAAGATTGGCAAATTCGCCACTGGCGCCCTGTGCTCTTCACAGATGAAAGCAGGTTCACACTGAGCACATGTGACAGACGTGACAGAGTCTGGAGACGCCGTGGAGAACGTTCTGCTGCCTGCAACATCCTCCAGCATGACCGGTTTGGCGGTGGGTCAGTCATGGTGTGAGGTGGCATTTCTTTGGGGGGCCACACAGCCCTCCATGTGCTCGCCAGAGGTAGCCTGACTGCCATTAGGTACCGAGATGAGATCCTCAGACCCCTTGTGAGACCATATGCTGGTGCGGTTGGCCCTGGGTTCCTCCTAATGCAAGACAATGCTAGACCTCATGTGGCTGGAGTGCGTCAGCAGTTCCTGCAAGAGGAAGGCATTGATGCTATGGACTGGCCCGCCCGTTCCCCAGACCTGAATCCATTTGAGCACATCTGGGACATCATGTCTCGCTCCATCCACCAACGCCACGTTGCACCACAGACTGTCCAGGAGTTGGCGGATGCTTTAGTCCAGGTCTGGGAGGAGATCCCTCAGGAGACCATCCGCCACCTCATCAGGAGCATGCCCAGGCGTTGTAGGGAGGTCATACAGGCACGTGGAAGCCACACACACTACTGAGCCTCATTTTGACTTGTTTTAAGGACATTACATCAAAGTTGGATCAGCCTGTAGTGTGGTTTTCCACTTTAATTTTGAGGGTGACTCCAAATCCAGACCTCCATGGGTTGATAAATTTGATTTCCATTGATAATTTTTGTGTGATGTTGTTGTCAGCACATTCAACTATGTAAAGAAAAAAGTATTTAATAAGATTATATCATTCATTCAGATCTAGGATGTGTTATTTTAGTGTTCCCTTTATTCTTTTGAGCAGTGTATATTTCCACACTATGAGTTGTGAAAATGATGATGATGCACTTTTTTAAAGTAAGAGCTGTTTGAAAAGACCACCTGAAATTTCAGCATGTTTTGGTGGGATGGAGTTTTGGCCTGTCTGGTGACATCACCAGGTGGTAAATTAGTTAAAAGACCAATAATAGAGAGAGTTCAAAACCTCTCAGCCAATAACAGCTCGTTTTTAGTTTTCCACTCCCAGACAGTCCTAGCAAAATTCTTGCATAGAGAAATTGCTCTTTGCTAAAAGCTATTTTTGTTTCTTTTTGACCATTTTAGATTAAACCAATCACAGTAAGGTACTTAATTGTTACCCAGAAATAATTTGATAGAGATAAAAACGGCTGCATTGGACCTTTAACTACATCAAACCTAGCTAGTGACAATACATTTGACTACTTTAATGCAGCTTGAAGTGGACTATTGTAGGAAGCTGGAGGTGGCTTGTAGTCGACTTTTCTGTGGCAGAATGATGATGGTAATTACACAGTAATAACCTCTGAGTTACTTATTTGTTTCTATGGGATTCATTCAACTACCACAAGGCAGCATTAGGCACCAGGTAGGCCTACTAGTTAACAATTGTGTTGAATTTTGTAAAAGTAGGGGGGCGCTGTTGGAAGCCAAGGATGTAGCACGCGTCTCCCTATCGCTCCTGAGTTAGTGACCAAATTTATATATTTAACTTTGCAAAACTGCATACATTTCTGTTTGCCCAGGCGTCTGAAGAGACCCATAAACAACTCAGTTCAAGTTTAATAAATTTAAATTCGTAATGACATCAACCCGACCAAAAACAGAGTCTGCAAGAGCAGGCCGCAACAAGCCTGCAACTTCTCCCGACTCACCCCCGCCACCGAACGGTGCCAATGCCGGCCCCACGGAAACACTGACTGTGGAGATGCTGCAATCCGTGATAGGTACCCTCAAAGCCGACATTTTCGGAAAAATTGACTGTCTCTCTACCAATCTCAGGTCAGAGATATCAACGATCAAAGACGAGCTTAAAAAATCTATCGAGAGTATACAGAATAAGCTCGACGCACATGGGGTGACTTTATCAGATTTGGAGCGAGGTGCTACAGACCACAGCACTCGCATTAGCGAGCTAGAGGCTAACGTCGGCTCATTGACAACTAGGGTGGCATTCCTCGATAATAGATGCGAAGATATGGAAAGTAGAATGCGGAGGAACAACATTCGTCTACTGGGAATACCGGAGGGAGTGGAGGGCCCAAGGCCCACGGAGTACATGGCCCAGCTACTTCAGGAGCTGCTCGGGCTAGAGGAGAAGCCATTGCTAGACCGGGCTCACCGCACTCTGCGTAGCCGACCCAGGGATGGAGAACCACCACGACCATTTGTCATCAGGGTGCATTTCTTTCACGTCCGCAACGACATACTGAGAAGATCGGGAGAAGCATCCCCTCTTCTACATAAAGGTAAAAGAATCTCGATATTTGCGGACTACACAACAGCTGTGGCTAAGAGGCGGGCTAGCTTTGGAGCTGTGAAACGCCAACTACACGCCTGCCCGGGCGTGAAGTTCGGCCTCATCTACCCTGCGGTTTTGAGACTGACTTTACCGGACGGCTCCATGCACAGATTCGAGGACCCGACTATAGCGGCAGATTTCATCAACAAGAACGTGAAAGCGGCTGTTGTACCGCATGGTGTGTAACAAATGGTTGGCTGGCTGGTCTTCCTAGCAGGCTAGTTAGCAGGCCGAATGGGTGACTAACGAAGCCATCTTTGCTGGGTTCATCGACATATGAATGTCATTCTCTTTTTTATCTCTTTATTTCCAGCCCAGGTTTGCCGCCTCTAATGCCAATATCTGGGGGTCTGCATGGCTGTTTCAGTTTGATCATTTACCATCTGCGTCGAGGTTAAACCTCTCTTAATCGACGATAGTTTTCCTTAGACTCTATTGGGGACCATTCTATCCATGTTTGGCTTACTCTAGTTAAATGGTCACTAATCTTAGGTAGCACAGAGTAAGAGTTATCATGCTTAGCTCTAAACTTTCTTCGTATTTAGGGTTTTGCTTGCATCTCATTTGGGGAGATGCTTCGGCAAGGGCGGGTGTGAGGGAAGGGTTTGTTCACTCTCTATTTGTATATAGTTTGTATATGTTTTTTGTGCCTCTTCGTTTGTCTTTGTTTTTTACATTTGCGCTTTTAGGTTCAACTAAGATCTTCAGTTTACATTGTACCTTGTCCTTTACACATCCTCTCTCTCTCTTAAGATATGACTCAGCCTAGTGTAGCCCATACTGCTGGAGGGAATGGCTTTAATTTTCTTACTTGGAACTGCAGGGGCATAAATAACCCAGTTAAACGTAGTAAAGTGCTACACCATCTTCATCATTTGAAAGCTCACATCATCTTTCTCCAAGAAACTCATCTGAAGGTATCACAACACTCAAGTCTTAGGTGCAGATGGGTGGGTCAGGTGTTCCATTCCTCATTTCAGAGTAAGGCGAGAGGGGTGGCTATTTTACTTCACAGATCGGTACCTTTTACATGTTCTAAGGTGATCGCAGATCCCCATGGCAGATATATAATTGTCAGTGGTAGGCTGCTCAATACAAAGGTTCTTCTTGTTAATATCTATGCTCCTAATTGGGACAATGGTGATTTTTTCAAATCGGTTTTCTCTACACTCCCAGATATGTCCACCCATATGTTGATTTTAGGAGGTGACTTTAACTGTTGGTTAGACCCACAATTGGATCGATCCTCCACTAAACCTACCACCTTATCAACCTCAGCTAGAGTTGTTCGAACCTTTATGTCTGAATTCGCAGTCTCAGATCCTTGGAGAATGGTTAATCCAGCTGGGAAAGCATACTCTTTTTTCTCATCGGTTCACCACACTTTTACGCGCATAGACTACTTCCTTGTTGATGACCGGCTCCTCCACTCCATATCTTCATGTTCATATAACCCAATTGTTGTATCTGACCACGCCCCTGTTACTATGGAAGTAGCTTTTCAAAATGTTGACAATCAGCGACCGCCTTGGCGACTAAAAACTCAACTGCTCAGTAATGAACACTTTGTCAATTTTGTTTTGAGTCAAATCGACTTTTTCATGATTACAAATAGAACCCCAAACATCTCTGCGTCTACTCTCTGGGAAACTTTGAAAGCTTATATCAGAGGTGAAATTATCTCCTACACCGCACATGAGAACAAATTGAAAAGGAATAGGTTATCTATGCTAACACGCTGTATTGCCCAATTAGATGACATTTATGCCGTTTCACCATCCCCGGATATTTATAAGGAACGTTTAACTCTGCAAGCAGAATTTGACACACTATTAACAGACCAGGTTACTGAAATGCTTGTCAAGTCTAGGAGCACTTACTATGAACAAGGAGATAAAGCCAGTAAATTATTAGCTCACAAGTTACGTCAACAATCATCATCATCTCAGATTACAAAAATTCGTACATCATCTGGGATATCATTAGATCCTGGGGGGATCAATGAGGAGTTCAAGAGATTTTACCAGTCTCTATATACCTCTGAAAGTAAAGCGGATACACTGGAATTGGATAATTTCTTCCACTCACTATCTGTGCCTTCGGTCGGCCGGGATTTGGTTAAAAAATTAGAGCAGCCGATCACTGTTGAAGAACTGTCTAACGCTGTCAAATCCCTTCAATCTGGGAGAAGCCCAGGGCCTGATGGCTACCCGACAGAGTTTTATAAAAAGTTTATCACCAAAATAGCCCCTATTCTAATTGAAATGTACAATGATGCATTTGTAAATGGTGCTCTCCCACATACTCTCACTCAAGCAACCATTTGTGTTATTCTTTAAAAAAACAAAGACCCTCTTGACTGTGCATCATACCGTCCAATTAGCCTGCTAAATGTGGACTATAAAATTCTAGCCAAAATTCTGGCAACGCGGCTAGAAACAGTCCTCCCATCAATTATCTCTCCGGATCAAACAGGATTTATAAAAAATAGACACTCATTCTTCAATCTCCGAAGATTATTTAATATTATATACAATCCTTCTGTCGACAATACCTCTGAAGCCATTATATCCCTGGACGCGGAGAAAGCGTTTGATCGGGTGGAATGGAAATACCTTTTTTACACTCTAAATAAATTTGGCTTTGGCTCCAAATTCATGACCTGGATAAAACTTCTGTACTCATCCCCCCAAGCCTCTGTCAGGACTAATAACACTCAATCAGATCGCTTCCCTTTGCAAAGATCGACACGTCAGGGTTGCCCTTTAAGTCCCTTACTGTTTGCCCTCGCCATAGAGCCACTTGCAATAGCACTTCGCTCCAACCCCCTCATCAAAGGCATAGTCAGATACGGGCACGAACACAAACTGTCTTTATATGCAGATGATTTATTAATATACACATCCAATCTTTCTGTCTCTGTCCCTGCTGCCCTTGCCACTTTCGCATCCTTCGGTCACTTATCAGGGTATAAACTAAATCTCAGTAAAAGTGAATTGATGCCACTTAACATGGCTGCAAAAAAATCCCCTTTACATAACTTGCCATTTAAAATAGCTCACAGTAGTTTTATTTATCTCGGGGTACATGTCACAATTAGGTTTGAAGACCTTTTTCAAGCCAACTTTGCTCCTCTCTTAACCCGTACTAAGGACGATTTGGAACGGTGGTCTTTGCTACACCTCTCCTTAGTTGCTAGAATTAACTCTATTAAAATGAATACTCTCCCTAAATTCTTATACCTCTATCAGTGCCTTCCAATATTTCTACCCAATACATTTTTCAAAAAGATCGACGGCCTAATTCTACCCTTTATATGGGACAAAAAGCCTCCTAGGATGCGAAAACAGCTCTTGCAGAGGCCCAAACCAGACGGCGGTCTAGCTCTACCAGATTTCAGATTCTATTATTGGGCCGCTAACCTTAGGATCATTCAGTACTGGTTGCAGAGCAGAGTGATATTCCCACCCCCAACTTGGCTGGAGATGGAGGCTGCCTCGTCAACACCGGCATCACTGTCTTCCCTCGCTCACTCCTCTATTACAGGCCCTTACTCCTCCTTCACCAATAATACATGTGTCAAAACAACATTGAAGATCTGGAATCAATTTAGGCGCCACTTTGGGTTTCAAACAACCTCTTCCTTGGCTCCGGTAGCCTCAAACCCAGCTTTTCCCCCATCTATGATTGATGGTGCTTTCTCAACATGGTCTAATCTCGGTATTAAAAGATTCAGAGATCTGTACACTAACAATACATTTAGTACGTTTCAACAATTATCAGCTAAATTTGGTCTCCCCAGACATCATTTTTTTAGGTTCCTACAAGTCCGGAGTTACGTCCGCAGCATAGATCCAGGATTCCCCAACCTTTCTGGTGGAACACAGTTCGACACATTTCTCACCCCACTTCCTAACCAGAAAGGCACATTGTCAATAATCTATAGTCAAATTTGCTCACTACAAGCCATCTCATTAAACAATATCAAATCCTCTTGGGAGGAGGAACTGGGTGAGGAAATATCTGATGAACTATGGGAAGGGGCACTCAAAAGGGTACATAGCTCTTCTATTTGCGCTCGACACGGCCTCATCCAATGCAAACTCATTCATAGGGCCCACTGGACCAAAGCAAGACTATCAAAAATTTACAAGGATGTGAACCCTAATTGTGTTCGATGTAACCAGTCCCCTGCTAATCATGTGCACATGTTTTGGTGCTGCCCATCTCTTGTTGGTTTCTGGAAAGACATCTTTAACACACTCTCAGAATTAAGCGGCACACAGATCGAGCCAGACCCTCTCATTGCATTATTTGGAGTTTCCTTACCCACAATACAATTGACCAAAATGAATAAGGATGTAATTGCCTTTGTCACGTTGTTAGCGAGACGATTAATTTTACTTAGATGGAAATCCTCTGCAGCCCCTTCTCATGCTCTTTGGATTAAATCTATTTTGAATTGCATAAAGTTGGAGAAAATAAAACAGACACTCAATGGGTCTGTAGACAAATTCTATGCAAAGTGGGCTCCCTTCTTTTCTTATGTTAAAAGAATACATTTCCCTGCAGTTCCAGAGTGATGTATATTTATATATTGATGATGTAAGAAGCCTGGTATGTGCATATACGACATCTCGGATGTTAAGGATGGTAATAACTGTGCTAGCTGACCTATAACAACTGGATCAAAACAGATATTTTCCCTTTTTTTTTTTTTTTTTTTTTTTTTTTTGTGTTTTATCTTATTTATGTATTTAATGTCTATTTTTTCTTTCATGTCTGTTTCTCTATGTTTTGCTGTATCGTTGTCTTCAAATTGTTGTTCCATATTCATACCAAATAACTTTCAAGTGCAATTATTTACTAAATGCTGGTACTGAAAATTCAATAAACAAAGTATATAAAAAAAGAATTTTGTAAAAGTATGTAGGCCAGGGGTATCAAAACTTTTTGGGCCCACGACCCCATTTTGATATATGAAATTTCTCGCGACCCCTACCATGTGAAAAGAAGTATGAAATTAACAGCCAATGTTTAATTTTTTATTTGGGGCCATGTCAGTCAAATGAAAAACATTCTAACAGTATTTACAGTTGAAATCGGAAGTTTACATACACCTTAGCCACAATAAGTTGGGTGAATTTTGGCCCATTCCTCCTGACAGAGCTGGTGTAACTGAGTCAGGTTTGTAGGCCTCTTTGCTCGCACACACTTTTTCAGTTCTGCCCACAAATTTTCCATAGGATTGAGGTCAGGGCTTTGTGATGGCCACTCCAATACCTTGACTTTGTTGTCCTTAAGCCATTTTGCCACAACTTTGGAAGTATGCTTGGGGTCCATTTGGAAGACCCATTTGCGACCAAGCTTTATCTTCCTGACTGATGTCTTGAGATGTTGCTTCAATATATCCACATAATTTTCCTTCCTCATGATGTCATCTATTTTGTGAAGTGCACCAGTCCCTCCTGCAGCAAAGCACCCCCACAGCATGATGCTGCCACCCCCGTGCTTCACGGTTGGGATGGTGTTCTTCGACTTGCAAGCATCTCCCTTTTTCCTCCAAACATAACGATGGTCATTATGGCCAAACAGTTCTATTTATGTTTCATTAGACCAGAGGACATTTCTCCAAAAACGACGATCTTTGTCCCCATGTGAAGTTGCAAACCGTAGTCTGGCTTTTTTATGGCAGTTTTGGAGCAGTGGCTTCTTCCTTGCTGAGCGGCCTTTCAGGTTATGTTGATATAGGACTCGTTTTACTGTGGATATAGATACTTTTGTACCTGTTTCCTCCAGCATCTTCACAAGGTCCTTTGCTGTTCTTCTGGGATTGATTTGCACTTTTCGCACCAAAGTACGTTCATCTCTAGGAGACAGAAAGCGTCTCTTTCCTGAGCGGTATGATGGCTGCATGGACCCATGGTGTTTATACTTGCGTACTATTGTTTGTACAGATGAACGTGGTACCTTCAGGCGTTTGGAAATTGCTCCCAAGGATGAACCAGACTTGTGGAGGTCTACAATTTTTTTTTCTGAGGTCTTGGCTGATTTCTTTTTTGATTTTCCCATGATGTCAAGCAAAGAGGCACTGAGTTTGAAGGTAAGCCTTGAAATACATCCACAGATACACCTCCAATTGACTCAAATGATGTCAATTAGCCTATCAGAAGCTTCTAAAGCCATGACATCATTTTCTGGAATTTTCCAAGCTGTTTAAAGGCACAGTCAACTTAGTATATGTAAACTTCTGACCCACTGGAATTGTGATACAGTGAATTATAAGTGAAATAATCTGTGTAAACAATTGTTGGAAAAATTACTTGTGTCATGCACAAAGTAGATGTCCTAACCAACTTGCCAAAACTATAGTTTGTTAACAAGAAATTTGTGGAGTGGTTGAAAAATGAGTTTTAATGACTCCAACCTAAGTGTATGTAAACTTCCGACTTCAACTATATGATTGTCTTCTCAACTCACCATCACATTTTTCTAATGTGGGGCTATGACAGTCAATTGTAAATTACTTTAAAGCCTTATTCTAAAATTGATTAAATTGTTTTTTTTTTCTCCTCAATCTATACACAATACCCCATAATGACAAAGCAAAAACTGTTTTTTATAAATGTTTGTACATTTATAAAACTCCAAAAACAGAAATATCACATTTACATAAGTATTCAGACCTTTTACTCAGTACTTTGTTGAAGCACCTTTGGCAGCGATTACAGCAACAGGTATGACGCTACAAGCTTGGAACACCTGTATTTGGGGAATTTCTCCCATGCTCAGTTTGGCCGGGCGGCCAGCTATAGGAAGAGTCTTGGTGGTTCCAAACTTCTTCCATTTAAGAATGATGGAGGCAACTGTGTTCTTGGGGACCTTCAATGCTTCAGAAATGTTTTGTTACATAGGCAAGGAGCCCATAACTTTTGAATTTTGTAACATTCCCAGAAGGCATGAATTATTGAGTCATTAGTAGTTTTACACTTCAGACATGACTCTGCCATTGTGCTGTAGAATTTGTGAATTAATTTTCTTGTATAATAAATTCCATAAATAAATGTATACTGAATTAAGCGTACATTTTAGTTAACTGTAATCTCGTTAGTTATGATCCAACATTCCCTCCATCTTGTGCCAATATCAGTTCTTTTTAAATCTTGGTTCCAATAGTTAATATTTTTTTTCTAAGAGATTGTCAGTTGTATAGGCTCTCTGTAAGTTTTTGTATAGCTTACCTATCATATTAATATCCTTTTCTCACTCAAATAGGATTCCCTCAAGATTGCTCCAAAATGTTGTGATATAAAACTTTTAAGTTGAATGTATTTGAAAATATCTACATTGACCAACCCAAAATTGCTTTTTAAAGCTTTCATGGAAATACAGTAAATGTGTTTCCTATTATCAAGTCATTTACAGTTTCTATGCCTTTAGTTTTTCATGTGGGCCAATTTATCGACGAATTCCAAGGATCGTTCCATACGGTTGTGTTTCTAGGGAGTGATATTGTTTCTTGTAAATATGTTAATTTTTCTTCCATATTGTTATAGTGTTCCTAACTCAAATCAAATCTTATAGGTCACATACACATATTTAGCAGATATTATTGCTGGTGTAGCGAAATGCTTGTCTTCCCTGCTCCAACAGTGCAGTAGTATCTAACAATACACAACAATACACACAAATCTAAAAGTCAAATCATGGAAATAAGAAATATAAATATTACAACGAGCAATGTCGGAGTGGCATAGACTAGAATACAGTACAATTCATTATATACATATGAAATTAGTAAAACATTTTACATTTACATTTAGTAAAACATTTTACATTTACATTTTTGTCATTTAGCAGACGCTCTTATCCAGATTTACAGGACTTACAGTTAGTGAGTGCATACATTTTTCATACTGGCCCACCGTGGGAATCAAACCCACAACCCTGGCGTTGCAAGTGCCATGCTCTACCAATTGAGCTACAGGAGGACAGTATGTAAACATTATTCAAGTGACTAGTGTTCCATTATTAAAGTGACAAGTGATTCCATGTCTATGTACATAGGGCACCTGTACTGACCTCGACTTCTGGATGATGGCGGGGTGAACAGGCCCTGGCTCGGGTGGTTGATGTCCTTGATGATCTTTTTGGCCTTCCTATGACATCAGGTGCTGTAGGTGTCCTGGAGGGCAGGCAGTGTGCCCCAGGTGATGTGTTGGGCTGACCGCACCAACCTCTGGAGAGCCCTGTGGTTGCGGGCGGTGCAGTTGCTGTACCAGGCGGTGATACAGCCCGACAGGATGCTCTCAATTGTGCATCTGTAAATGTTTCTGAGGGTCTTAGGGGCCAAGCCAAATTTCTACAGCCTCCTGAGGTTGAAGAGGCGCCGTTCCACCTTCTTCACCACACTGTCTGTGTGGGTGGACCATTTCAGATTGTCAGTGATAATAATAATAATAATATGCCATTTAGCAGACGCTTTTATCCAAAGCGACTTACAGTCATGCGTGCATACATTTTTTGTGTATGGGTGGTCCCGGGGATCGAACCCACTACCTTGGCGTTACAAGCGCCGTGCTCTACCAGCTGAGCTACAGAGGACCACTGATGTGTACGCCGAGGCACTTGAAGATTTTTCAACTTCTCCACTGCGGTCCCGTCGATGTGGATGGGGGCGTGTTCCCTCTGCTGTTTCCTGAAGTCCACGATTATCTCCTTTGTTGACCATTAGTGAGAGGTTATTTTCCTGGCACCACACTCCCAGAGCCCTCACCTCCTCCCTGTAGACTGTCTCGTCATTGTTGGTAATCAGGCCTACTACTGTTGTGTCGTCTGCAAACTTGATGATTGAGTTGGAGGCGTGCGTGGCCACGCAGTCATGGGTGAACAGGGAGTACAGGAGGGGGCTGAGCACGCACCCCCTATGAATATGTTAATGTTCTTAGCTTTGAAAACAGACACATAAAAAGATTCTGGGGGGGGTGAGCATGCGCATCTTCAATATGTACCCATTGTCAAGTGCGGCCTTTTCCCATGATCTTGGGCGCGCTCTGGTTGAATTTGATATTTTAGATACAAAGACGATATTATAATATATATTCTTTTTTTCTTAAGGATTCTTGAAATTCTCCCGCAACCCCATTTTCATATCCAGCGACCCCACATGGGGTCGTACCTCCTAGTTTGGGAACCGCTGACGTAGGCCTACAAGAAAGTACCCATTGTTACCATATCATTTTCTATTAAATACCAGGCAAATGTTTGTTTTACTCTCTAACACCAAAATAACCAAAAGAGAGGCACAAGCAGAGATCACATTTTACTGATTTGTAATATACTTGACAAGTGTAACACCCTGACCTATAGAACTCTTGTTTGTTGAGTCAGGGTGTAGAAATCTATGTTGTATATTCTATGTTTATGTTCTAGTTATTCTATTTCTATGTCTGGCCGGGTATGATTCCCAATCAGAGGCAGCTGTCGGTCATTGTCTCTGATTGGAGATCATACTTAGGTAGCCCATTGCCTACTGTGTATTGTGGGATCTTGTTCCTGTTAGGCTGGTGTGTGTATAGCCCTTTGGACTTCACGTTACGTTGTTTCGGTTTGTATGTGTATTGGGTGAATAAACATGTACGCTTTTCACGCTGCACCTTGGTCCGACCCGTCTCTCAATGTTCGTGACAACTAGGATAATCAACATCACACCGGGTTGTGGTCATAGACACCAAATGGAATAAAACAGACTAAAACGGAGAGGGACTACCAGGACTTAGAATAATTTTAGTTTTCTGTTGCAAAATGTTTTCCTGCTGCATGCCCTAATGAACACGACACTGGAGTGAGTGATATCTGACCTCTCTCACTCTAGCAGCCGACCTACCAGGCCACAGCTTGGTGGAAGGCCTTGTAGATGACTGGGTTACGGCAGCACAGTAGACCCCTACAGGCTTGAGCCTCCTATGTTCAGGTCACCCACCCAGACAGGTCCACTGAACACGGGCCCGGGCCGAATAACCCTCTTGACATTGAGTGTGTGTTTGGGGATGGAGCAGTTGGAGGGCAGCTTGTGACCATCTCGTTGCCAGCTTTCCACCAGCAGGTCGGTGCCCAAGGCCTGGGCCACCCAGCCAGTGTAGATGTCTGTAGGAAGGTCAATAGAGGTCAATGGGCACTCTTTATATCTATTGGATGGTTTGAAGGACAGCTGTTGGATGTTGAGGCTTTTGTTACAGTATAACATAGCAGAGTCAAAGCTGAGTGCTCTGCGCTGTTCTGATCATTTATATCTGAAAGAAAATGCTGTAAGGTCAGCTTGTGAACAGAAAATGACCACATTGTATGAATAATGGTTTGTAGAGTTTTCAAAAATAAAAATTGCACGATTTCAATGACGGATAAAGCAAAACAGCATAATGAAACGACAAGTACTTTCCCCCTTTTAATTTCCAGTACTATGTTAAGTGAGAAACGTCAATAGTTACTTTAGAACACTCTTGAACTTTGGCATTTATGAGTGTCAATAAAGAATTACGTGACCCAAAACAGGCCTACAATCTCACAAAAAAGTTAAATGTGTTATCATTATTAATCTCATACAATCTAATTTGTATAACAAACACCCTTAGCATTGATAAAGCGCTGTGATTTGGAAAATCTGATAAATCTCTCCCCTTTGGTGGTTTGGAACCCTCACAGAGCTGTGCTAACATAGCCATTTCTGGCTGGAACGCCACAGTTACAGAGCAGTTATAAACATGTGGGTTATAGTACAGGAGCTGCTGGGCTGTGAGGGGAAAAGGGAGAAACATGTTTGAATTCTCACATCATATCACAAACTGAGGGAGGAATTTCAAGATGTCAGTGGCCAAAGCCACGACTTTAGAGCCTGTAAGAAGTTAAGTTGCTAATTTTTAACATGCATATACAGGGTTGGGTATAGGTAGCTTTCTAAATGTAATCCATTACAGTTAGTTACATGTCCAAAATTGTCATCAGTAACATACATTTTGGATTACCCAAACTCAGTAACGTAATCTGATTGCTTTCAGTTACTTTTGGATGTATTTCCCTTTAAGAGGCATTAGAAGAAGACAAAAAGGATTAATGAGTGCAAGTATAGCGGATGTCTTTCTGTTGCATGATTAGTACCTTTGTCCCGAGACCTTAGGACTTGTGTATGCTCACCTATTTGGGGGAACTGTCCTTATTTAAAGGTGACACAGAGTGCAGTCTGGCCATTCACTTTGGCAGATTTGTCATGTCACTACTTCACAGGAGAGGCATTTGAACGTAATTTTTTAAAATAAAAATTACGAGCCTAGTTGGTTTAGCCACGGAAAAAGACAGGAACCTTCCCGCTAGCCATGATTGGCTGAGAAAATGGGAGGGCTGGACATGCTGGGAGATGAGTTTGGATTGGTCTGCCATGTAGCATGCTTCTGTCTATAATGTGAGCTGTTCAATATATGTGTCACGCCCTGGCTCTAGGGACTCTTTTAAGTTGAGCCAGGGTGTGTAGAGTTGATGTTTTGTGCTCGTTGTGTCTAGTCTAGTTTTTGTATATCTATGTTGGCCAGAGTGGTTCTCAATCAGAGGCAACGAGTATCAGCTGTTGCTGGTTGTCTCTGATTGGGAACCATATTTAGTCAGGTGGTTTTCCCACAGTGTTTGTGGGATCTTGTTCCGTGTTGGTTTGTGTGTTGCACCTGTGGACGTCACGTATCGATTTGTTGTTTTGTTCGTGTATCATTTAATAAATAAGTATGTTCACCTTCCACGCTGCACCTTGGTCCTCTATATCCGACGATCGTGACAATATGTTGACCGTTTTTTAAAGATATAATGTTAGCGATCGAGAACTACAAACGTTTTGCTACTTGTCTCAGCAAAATTGATGCCCTGAATTTAGCAGGCGCTATCGACAGATCAGTTGGAAAAGGTGCATGGGCTACTTTCGTGCAGAAAGTAGCCCATGCACTTTTTCCAACTGATCTGTCGGTTAGTGTGAACCGGAGTGATTTGACACAACGCTGGCCAAACAAGATGTAGCTACAAATGAAACTGCGTTAAATGGTTCCAGTCTGCCACAAATCGTTCATCCATGTATACAGGTAAGAGATTTTATTAGTTTCTAATTTTGTCAAGTCATTTTCATTTCAAGTTAAAGCGTACTGTTAGCTAGCTAGTGAACGTTAACTTGCTTGCTCGCTAGCTAACGTTACGTGTATGATCTGTGTATTAATATTATTTGAATCAGAAACCCATTTGCATTGCTAGTTATAGCCTAATGTTAGCTAGCTAACATTGAACCTAGTTGGTTTGCTTTAGCTACCTGCAGATTCATACAACAGCTATGACAATGTTTGTATTGGTAGTAGTATGAGTTGGGATTATGCCGGTTCATTGTTTAGCTAGCTACCTAGCTGGCTACATGTCTAAACAAAAGACTCCACTTCGCCAGATGATTACATGACCTAGCAAGTTAGCCAGGTGTGTCTGGGGGTGATTACGGCCATCATTTTTATTTCATGAACATGTGTACATGTCTAGACAATAGTGACCCATCCACTTAGCTAGATGTGGCTGGGGGGTAGTTATATAATTTCCTTCACATGACCCATCAATTTAGACAAGTGTGTCGGGCAAGCGTCATCTAATAATTATACAATATTTTTATCTGGATACTTTCTGTTTTTGATATTGCTACTATGCAAGTAACCATTTCACTGTGCCATTTACACCTTCTGTATCATGTGCATGTGACAAATAAACGTAGATTGTATTTGATAAAGTGTGTGTTTACCAGATACGGTAATGTGAATAACAACATGACCTGCACCAAAGTCAGATTAGGATATAGGCCAAGGACTAGATAAAGTGTATTTTTTTCCTTATTGTAGGCCACTACTTTTACCTCTTTTAGTCTTGAACTCTTTGGTTGTTTACTAAACTACTCATTATGTTTAGCACATGGCCTCACATGTGAATTCTTAAAGAGATGGGTGGGGCTAAGGCTTAAGAGGGTGTGAACGATGCATTTTCTCAAAAGTGGGGTTACAAGTTTATTAACTTTCAAAGCAGAATTACTTTCCCATTGTTCCTCAACTACAGTGTATGATATTCCATTTTCTAGCTCGGAGTCTCTACTTTTATCCAATGTAAAAAAACACCATTTCAAATTTTGCTACATAAGACCGAATCGAGGCGGTTGGTCACAAATTGGTCTGCTCATTTCTGAAGAATAATAGCATGTTGTGCGCCATCAGATGACTACATTGGAACTCTCCAGAGAACAAGGCAAATAGTGGACACATACTCTATACAGGACAATGAGTGCATTTTTATCACAACATGTCCCCACTAAGAGCAGTTTTAAGTACAGTAACAACCTTGTGTCACATTTAACATTTCATGTTGTCTCTACCTTTGGTGTGTCCGTAGTTTTTGAGGTAATCCAGCACTGGAGGAGCATCATTATACAGGGCGTAGGCATAGCTGTTGGACTAAAGAAAGCTTTGTAAAATACAAGAAACTGACTGAACACCAATCCATCCTATCCACCACCACAATTCCCCACGAACATCAGAAATGAATGGGAAAATAAGACTAGTCATGAAGCCAGTTGAATATCCTAGAGTTGAGGTCAATTCCATTTTATTAACACAAATTCTACTCCACTTCATTAATTTCCAATGAGGAACTTTCAGCTCTTGAATTGGAATTTCAATTCACTTGTGACCATTTAGTCACCGTAATTAGGCTTCTCCAAGTTCTGATGCTGCTCATGGTCATTAGTAGCCTACCAAACTTGCCAACTGCCTGGTACTCCACACTCTATTGTCCCTCTAATCACTCTGACATCAATGCAAATGTATCGAAAATCGAATTAAACACTTCATGAGAGCCCATGAGCTCATGTTGCGCAACATTTCTATAGGCTATGCAATTGCATGAGAAAACAGAGTGATGGCCTCTTAAAAAGAGGAGGATCCCATCAGCTTTCTATAGGCTAGGCCTACTATATTTATTTCTCAACCTTCCTAATATTAAGCACATTACTTCTCTTTAAAACAGGAGTATAGCCTACCTGGCTGGCATGAAAATTAACCACGGGAAAAGCGTCCTCCATTGGCTATTTATGTGCGTAGATGACGTGTTTTTTCCCCCGCGGCCCCTGTTTCGAGACAGGTGTATGATAATGGTCCATTCTAAATCAAAACAAATTTCACACATATATTATTTAGTATATGTAAAGTCAAGATTAAATCAAGAATAGTGTGATGGGTGACAATATTAGCCTATCACTTGTGAATGATATATTATCACTTGTGAAGGATGCCCAGCTTAAGGCAAACAGCGTATGCTTTTTTTTGCAACTTTTTCAAGTCATAGTGGCACAACCCATGTAGCCTAGCCCATAGGCCTATATGTTTTGATAAGGTTTGTATCACAACTAAAGTGGCCAAATAACTTCTTAAAATGAAGCACATTAGTCCGCTTTACAACGGGTGTAGAGCCTAACTGGCATACATATGTAGCGTGTGATTTTCAAGTTTGGGGAAGATAATTTTCACCATAAAAATGAACCCTTATAATAAAAGCATGACATGCATAATCGCATTTGTGGTCATTTTTGAGAATTGTGTTTTCCTGCTAATGGAACATTCGCGCTTATAGCCTACTGTCGTGTGCACATTGCTGCGCTTATAATGTGAAGAAATAGCCTAATAGTTTATCAACATTTTAAGCTAAACATTCTCATCTGTTGCGTCAGGCTCATTGCTTAAAACAGTTTTTTTGATGCTAGTGGTTGTATTAATTTGGGATCTATTGTATCCCACAACTGTCCCGGACTATGTTTGGGATATTTATTTCTCGCACAGAAAATAATTGGTCAACTTTTGTCATATGGGGGAGAGTAGATTGACATGGGCTAGTGCTTTTGCTGTTCGTTAGGCCTACTCATCTTGTTGGCTGACGAAAAGTAAATGTGGACAGTTCAGTTCTTCTAATATTTACATTTACATTTTAGTCATTTAGCAGACACTCTTATCCAGAGCGACTTACAGGAGCAATTAGGGTTAAGTGCCTTGCTCAAGGGCACATCGACAGATATTTCACCTAGTCGGCTCGGCGATTAGAACCAGCAACCTTTCGGTTACTGGCACAACGCTCTTAACCACTAAGCTACCTGCCGCCCCATATTGAAATATCTTCAATATGCGCCTCGGAATTGGATAAGGACACACGCAGCTGTGTCCCCGATGTGTCAGTCTTCACTTGTAGCCTGTGAGAAAGACTTGATCACGTGACTGAGGGCCATGGGAGTGAGAGGTGCTTCGGCACGCAGCGGGGAGAAGGGAATTATAATTATTATATTCAGCCCAAGGGCACAACAGCCACTGGCTGCAAAAGGCATGGATCTTTTTAGGGGGGTTATGGCCACACAAAGGGGATGCAGCCAGGAAATCTTAGGCATTATCAAGTGCTTGTCAAATTGTGAATGAGAGACTGATGAAGTGTGTACAGCCTGCGCAAAAAACAAAGCAGAGCTCATGCCTTTCATGCGACTTTTTTCAAATCATCATGAGAGTCACACCATGCAGCCTTCGAATGTATTACAAATCTAAACATATAGTCCAACATTTGTATCACAACTAAAGTTACATAAATAACAATAAATTAAGCATATAGGAGTACCTTTTTCTTTGTTAACTGCTCAACACAGAATAGCCACATGTGCGCACTCCCTCAAATCGTTTGGAGAAAATATCTGTTCTAATTTATTCAGCTATGTTCAATTGTATTCTTCATACTATAAAAATATATAAAATAATGCCACGGAATTCTAAGCAAATCTTGTCAGCTAAATTAACTTGTGTAGCCCACAGCCATATGGCATAGCCAGATCAGGGCCTAACATAAGGACAATGCAGAGTATGCTATTCTGTTCTTCTGAAATAGACTACATTTTCTTCATATCATGTTTCTTTTGACCTGTCTAAAATAAATAATGGATTTATTGTGATGGTGTAGGCTATATTACATGGATTTATTAGACTTTTTTAAATGTAGATGTTCCAAAGGTCTGCATCAGTGGCTTGTAGGCTATGTGTGGAAGCCAGGAGAAGCTAAATGTGTTTTTGTTAATTAACGGTCAATTACCGTGAGACAGGCAGTTATTTGCTTGACAATCACCGGCTGACAAAATTTCATGACCGCCACAGCCCTATTCATTTACAGAATGTAAATGAAATGGACCCCAACCCTGATAGCCAGAACCTGCCTTGTGGACTCCTGGAAGACTAGCTGTCGCAATGGCATCAGCCAGTGCTTAATTTGAGCCGGATCCTGCCGGAACAGGATCCGGCACCTCTCAGATTTGACTTTGTTTGTTCTGGCACCTATTTTCCCGGATCAGGTACCTCTCGCGGCATGATTTATTAATTGTTTCACTGTTCGCACTGTAGACATTCTAATAAAAGCGATCCGCGTTAAATCAAATTGACTCCTCGTCATTTCTCCCGCCCCCCAGAAAGACCATCATGTAAAAGCGCGGTGATCCTTCTGTGTAATCATCCTATCCTGCCACACTGATTCCAGACTTGCGCTCTTATTTGTACATAGAGGTTATGGGGAGGGCCGGTGTTGTAAGTAACTGATCTTGACACAGGTCTTGGTAGTGGTGGTCAGCTAGTAAAGAGGTCCCTTTGTAATCACGTCACGTATCCTAGGCTTAGTCATCTCCCTACTGAATTTGAATCGTGGGAAAGCCAAACAAAAAATGGATAAGAAAAGGCAATCGAGTTTGATGACATTTTTCAAGCCCAAAAATCCAGAGAAAGATGGTGAATCGAACCCAGAACAAGCCAGATAACTGTCATTGCCGGAGGAGAGGAGTGAGGGGCAAACTGTTCCTGATGGCGATGCCTCAGCTAGCAGCGCTGCCGCCAGTTCAGCATCACCACCGGCACCTCCACTAGCTAGTAGGCCTACTAGCGAGTAAGACTCAACGGGAGACGGGGAGCTCCGAGCAGGTGCAATTTGCAGTTCAAGAACAATGAAACGTATAACCCCTAGCTTGTCATGCAGAATTCAAAGTTGGGCTGTACAACATGCAAAGGTAGTGTTAGAAATTGCGTAATTCAAATCTGGTATTGGAATAACAGAAAACATAATCAAGAGATATTCAATCCAAGCTAAATTTATTATATGCAAAATGTATGTATGATAAGTATGATGGTTCGTATACGGGCTCACTGAAATACCACGCAGGGCAGACAGAGAACTAATCCATTGTTACAGGTTCTTCTTCAAATACTCTGACAGAGATATTTCCCACTCCCTGCTGGCCAATCAGAGTAGAGACTGAGCGTGGTTTAGACTTACTCAGCCAATCCGTTGGCGCACCGGCTGGTCCCATTCCCTTGGCGCTCCCTTGTTGCACACTGTTGCCAGGCATAAGTTTTTATCATAACAACCTGTGGAGTTAGCACCCAAAAGACACCATTCCACTGTACTGTGAGTACCTAGTTCAAGGACGGTTCACAGACAACGGTTCACAGACAACAAAGAGGCAGTGTTCGTATCTGTAAGAAATACAAGTCTTATCTGTCCTACCCCCTAACGTTCCTTACATGAATCACAGCCTGTTATGTGAAACAATTTATATCAGTATAGTACAAACCTATGCTTATCATTAATGCATTCCTTCTAAGCTATTCATCACATACAGATCCAATTATGATAAAATAGAACCCCACAATCCCCCTTTTCACACCCACTGGGTGTGAACCCAAAATAAGAAAACACAGGGTTTCACTCATTAAAATACAATACAAACAAAAAGAATCACACTTTTATTAATAGGCAATAATGATACTGAAAAATAAAAACCCTCAGTCCTTCCATCTACACCCAACTTGCAAACGGTTGGCTACAAGTCACCCAGGAACTTCAAACCTTCACATAAGGAAAGACAAACATTCTCAATGGTTAACTTGATTAATAAAGCATAAAACACAGGATTAATAGAACACAAAACATAAGATTATTAAAACATAAAACACAAACAGGGAAGTACATTTTGGCCCCCTTTAGACACCCTCTAGGGTGTCACTCCACCAAGCCTGGTAGGTCATATCCTTCATTCCTTAGGTCGGAGTCCGGGATTGGGCCGTATCTCACCATCTGTTGGGAAACCGCCTTCTCCATCTCCTATCTCACCAAACCTCAGACACAGGGAATAAGACAACATCCACAAAGAACAAGTATACCCATAGAAGCTATAACTTCACCCAGAATAGTTACAACAATAGTTTTCCATTTACCAAATATGTTATCAAACCAACCGTTTATGGAGCTATCAATACCAGAGTTCTCAGCCAGTTCGTTCGCCAACGTGGTGAGTCCCTGAAGCGCTTTGGTCACGGACCCGTCTGGTGCTGTGTTGTTGGAGATGAAAGTCAATCAATCAATCAATTTTATTTTATATAGCCCTTCTTACATCAGCTAATATCTCGAAGTGCTGTACAGAAACCCAGCCTAAAACCCCAAACAGCTAGTAATGCAGGTGTAGAAGCACGGTGGCTAGGAAAAACTCCCTAGAAAGGCAAAACCTAGGAAGAAACCTAGAGAGGAACCAGGCTATGAGGGGTGGCCAGTCCTCTTCTGGCTGTGCCGGGTGGAGATTATAACAGAACCATGCCAAGATGTTCAAAAATGTTCATAAGTGACAAGCATGGTCAAATAATAATCAGGAATAAATCTCAGTTGGCTTTTCATAGCCGATCATTAAGAGTTGAAAACAGCAGGTCTGGGACAGGTAGGGGTTCCATAACCGCAGGCAGAACAGTTGAAACTGGAATAGCAGCAAGGCCAGGCGGACTGGGGACAGCAAGGAGTCACCACGGCCGGTAGTCCCGACGTATGGTCCTAGGGCTCAGGTCTCTCAGTTGGCTTTTCATAGCCGATCATTAAGAGTTGAAAACAGCAGGTCTGGGACAGGTAGGGGTTTCGTAGCCGCAGGCAGAACAGTTGAAACTGGAATAGCAGCAAGGCCAGGCGGACTGGGGACAGCAAGGTGTCATCATGCCCGGTAGTCCTGACGTATGGTCCTAGGGCTCAGGTTCTCAGAGAGAAAGAGAGAACGAGAGAATTAGAGAGAGCATACTTAAATTCACACAGGACACTGGATAAGACAGGAGAAGTACTCCAGGTATAACCAACTAACCCCAGCCCCCCGACACATAAACTACTGCAGCATAAATACTGGAGGCTGAGACAGGAGCGGTCCGGAGACACTGTGGCCCCATCCGAAGAAACCCCCGGACAGGGCCAAACAGGAAGGATATAACCCCACCCACTCCGCCAAAGCACAGCCCCCGCACCACTAGAGGGATATCCCCAACCACCAACTTACAATCCTGAGACAAGGCCGAGTATAGCCCACAGAGGTCTCCACCACAGCACAAACCAAGGGGGGGGCGCCAACCCAGACAGGAAGATCACGTCAGTAACTCAACCCACTCAAGTGACGCACCCCTCCCAGGGACGGCATGAAAGAGCACCAGCAAGCCAGTGACTCAGCCCCTGCAACAGGGTTAGAGGCAGAGAACCCCAGTGGAGAGGGGAACCGGCCTGGCAGAGACAGCAAGGGCTGTTCGTTGCTCCAGCCTTTCCGTTCACCTTCACACTCCTGGGCCAGACTACACTCAATCATATGACCTACTGAAGAGATAAGTCTTCAGTAAAGACTTAAAGGTTGAGACCGAGTCTGCGTCTCTCACATGGGTAGGCAGACTGTTCCATAAAAATGGAGATCTATAGGAGAAAGCCCTGCCTCCCGCTGTTTGCTTAGAAATTCTAGGGACAATTAGGAGGCCTGCGTCTTGTGACCGTAGCGTACGTATTGGTATGTACGGCAGGACCAACTCGGAAAGATAGGTAGGAGCAAGCCCATGTAACGCTTTATAGGTTAACAGTAAAACCTTGAAATCAGCCCTTGCCTTAACAGGAAGCCAGTGTAGGGAAGCTAGCACTGGAGTAATATGATCAAATTTCTTGGTTCTAGTCAGGATTCTAGCAGCCGTATTTAGCACTAACTGAAGTTTATTTAGTGCTTTATCCGGGTAGCCGGAAAATAGAGCATTGCAGTAGTCTAACCTAGAAGTAACAAATGCATGGATTAATTTTTCTGCATCATTTTTGGAAAGAAAATTTCTGATTTTTGCAATGTTACGTAAGTACAGCACATAGATCCAAACAGAACACAAACCCCATCCCGCTCAGCCAAAAGCATATCTAAAGCTATTCTATTCTGCCATGTCATTAAGCTAGTTGCCGCTGTCTGCTCAGCTAATCCCTTTATTGCGTCACAAGTGTGGTTTATAAATCTTTGCTGGTTATTGTAAATATAATTTATCCAATCTACGTTTTTATTAGTTGTTGACCACCAGAAAAGACTTGATTCAAACTCAGCTGCGATCTGATTCCTAGCTTTGAATTCTTCTGGAACCCCTCGAGGTACTCCTATCCCATCAATATATATCCTTTCATCAAAGGATCCCGGGAGGAGGTCCCACTTTCTACGTGACAACTCACCAGTCTCTGACACGTTTGATTGTTTGCGTATGTAGGTGAGTTCACAATCAGTTATCACCACACAACCATCAGATGTCAGCACGGGCCTGGTTGTGGTTCCTAAAATCCTCTGGCTGCAACAAAGAGGAGAGATTAGTCATGGTCTCTTTAGTTGTGACATTCTCTGTGTGGAAGCAGGAGCTAAGATGCCCTACCCTGTATCCTATCTTACTAGTCCTAGAAAAACAATAAGAATCCCCTGAGGCTTCAAACGGAGGCAACCTAGGTCGGGGTGACTTTGTTATCGGGGGATACAGATAGTGCAAGTTACTACAAGACTCTTTCACCACATTCCCAGGTGGCTTGCATGGAGGATAAACCTGACAGAGAGTCAAAGCCTGTCAAGGGGAACGGAGTAGTTGTTAACCTTGGTTTGGCTGTCCCACAGGCATAACAGTCCTCTTTAGACATAGTTCTTGCCGTATACTGAATCCATTCCAACCACAGGTCAAGATTTCTACACCCCGTCTCCACCTGTACTACTTCCTTCAGATCTATAGTTTGCACTATCTTCACCACAGCCCCGGTCTCACTACCTCCCTCAGAGAGGTTTACTCTATAGGGTGCCCCAGTTGAAGAGGATATCTCACTTGTTCAGGTCTGTAACCTGTTTTAGCATAATTCAGACTTTCAGACAGTACCTACCCTTATATGGGTCGCACTGCCATTTCTGGTAATTCCCTACTTTCACAATACTACACCTGTCCCTAAACTGTGTATGGAGATTGACATATCCCCCCCGCTTGGTATGAGCAACTACATAGTCCCAGGATGTACATTCTGACATACATATGGTGATGTCCTTTCCTAAAGTCCCTAGTACTTTCCCTTTCCCTACGTCTAGCTGTCTCCTATGCCTTTGTAGACTGTGCTCAGGTATTATTTTATCAACTTGTGTTAGGTTAACTACTACTTCTGGCTGATCAGGAGGGTTTGAGTGTGTTAGGAATATGGCCCCCACAATCAGACAGCTACCTACCGTCAGGAGACCTGTGAATCCCCACCCTCGCCCTGAGAACATGTCAGACGCCAGAGGCCAACCCATTGCTTTACCTTCTATCGAACTCACACAGGGATGATCAGACAGGGTAAGGGAATCTTCGTTAAGGAGCCAACCCCCGAGCCCTAGTGGTGATCGGTTCTTTCTCCTAACTCTGTGTTTGTTCGTCAGGTGTAACTGGGTTTACCTTTTTGCAGTGTGTGACATGCACCCAGGTGGATCTAATAGGACTTGATAGGGCCCTTCCCAACAGGCCTGCTTCCAGTTTTTCTTCTTTTAGGGACTGGATCCACACCCAGTCTCCTGGTGAGATAGAGTGGGTCACCTTCTCCTTTAGTTCACCTGTGGGGCACAAAACCTCTGACATACGGGTGTGGTTAATAAACTATCTTCACACATACATGTTCAGCTCTCAATTTCTAATCTTTTTTTTATTTTATTTTTAGTATTTTGTCCTCTCCTTTGTATATATTTATTATTTAATCCTACCACTCCCCTTTTGACACATGATTTGCCCATGTGTCAATATTACCACCTACCTAAACAATCACTTAGGTAATATTGGTAATTCATTATCCAATTGCCATCCCTCCACTCTCTCTTCTGTTATTTAATGGTTCAAATCATATATATTATTACCAAATTATAATGTTCTTCACACTTTTTCATAAATGTTAGTTATCCCAAGTGTTCATTAAGTCCTCATGACATTCATTCTCATAAGAAATCATATATACTCCAAACTCAGCCAAAACCTAAAAAACTCTATTAAAATTCACTGTGTGTGCTCCTCTAAGACCTATCACCCTTGACCTGCTGAAAACCCCCCAAAATTGAAACAACAAGGCTTTATAAACATCATACTAGGTGTGTTGTTTTTTGTTTGAAAAACCCAATTTGAAAAACAACAACCACAAATAGCCAGGCCTCACTTAATTTGGTAGCTCACTTTTATGACCTAAATACTGCCTAACTTCACTACTGCTAGCCCTGGGCAACATTCCAATGAGATGAGCTAATCTCTTTCTCCTGGTTATAATCTAAAGATGGTAGTACACACAAAACATGATACAGATATCCCCAGTCTTAACCCATCAATAATTGTTTGTATCAATCTAATTCCTCATAACTAATCCATAAAACCACTCAAAATTCCTCGAGTATACAATGATTATTTAATTGATTACCCTAACTCTGCTACATGTGATCTCATCTCAAATGATCCATTATCAATTATTTGTTCAACCCCCTAGGAAAATCTGTCTCCCCTTCTATTGTTCCTGTCCCCCCTGTAAATGTCATATTTCAGTTTTTAGCCAATACAATCATGGTTACATCAAATGTTCCCTCAGTTAATGGTATTTTCTCCCTAATATAACTTCCCTAAATGAGATTTAATCCCCTGCCTTTCCTCTACTATCCTTCTATCATTACTGGATCAATGATAATAACTGTAATAACTATCAATAATAATTGTAATAACTATTTCACATTAAAATGTGTCTTTTTTCTGATAATGTTATAATTGTAGCCTATTCCATCACTTTAGTTTAAAATATAAGTTTGTTTATGTAACAAATCCAGAACCCACCACAGGCTGGCGCTATTCCCCCAGCACAACAGCCAATGCCACTTGCATCCCCGTAGCCAAAATAAATGATCGTTCTAAAATGTACCAACTATTTATATTTTCCCGCTAACCCATTTCAGTTCGCTATTCAATTTCTTTAACTGTTCTCTCTGATTAGGCCCTAATTAATAAAACAAATACTTGCTATCGTTGATAAGCATACATTTAATGATGTTCCTAATATTTGAACTACTACTATAATAATACATAATCGAATTCCCCTCATACATACAGATTTCCCCTTATGCCATTGAAATGCCAAATAAACCATAATAGTTCAATCGAGCCCCCTATTTACTCTCCACTATTTATACATTACTTCCTGTGGTCCACTACCTGTGGTCCTCTGTAGCTCAGCTGGTAGAGCACGGCGCTTGTAACGCCAAGGTAGTGGGTTCGATCCCCGGGACCACCCATACACAAAAAAAAAAAAATTATGCACGCATGACTGTAAGTCGCTTTGGATAAAAGCGTCTGCTAAATGGCATATTATTATTATTATTATTATTATATTATATTATTATATATTATACTTCCATAACCACATTAGTTATGGTCCGATTACCCATTAAACCTTATCACATGATCAAACAACGCCACAACCTTAAACTCATATGGGGCGGCAGGCAGCTTAGTCGCCAATAGTGCCGCGCCAACAACCGAGAGGTCGCCGGTTCCAATCCCCGAGCCGACCAGGCGAAAAATCTGCCGATGTGCCCTCGAGCAAGGCACTCAACCCCAATCGCTCCTGCAAGTCGCTCTGGACAAGAGCGTCTGCCAAATTACCAAAAATGCAAATGTAAATATTCTCTACTTTCTCACCCATGACGTACGTCTACGTTCGGGTGAGCAAGTTCATATATATATATATATCATCAGAAACCCACAGGCACCTCTCAAACAATGCCCCGTGGTGTTTCCAGCCAACTCCCAGTCTATCATGGCTCCAAAAGCCACACTTTCGCTGTCTCCAGCCCCTCCCCTCGCAACTCTACTTTCCGTGTCCAGTGGGAGTAGGCTCTTTTGAGGAGCTGTTTGCCGTTTTAGTGTTTCCAATATTCTGCCGTTATTTAAGGTACTTTAGTCTATTTATTTAAATCAAATCATTCCCACCTAATTAGTTAAAGTTGGTGCATATTTATATTTCAACGATAAACCGAATTATTTCAGTCTAATTGTTTAACCAGTATTTTGCAGGGTCAAACATCAAACGTTACATCAAATAATCAACCAAAAAGCCTCAACCCAAGCACCTAAAACCAGTATTATGCTATGTCTAACACCAAACATTAAATCAAATAATAAACCGAATTGCTTCAACACAACTATTCAAAACCAGTATTATGCTATGTCAAACATCAAACGCCACAGTTCAATCATATCAGCTCAAATGTTTCAGTTCAGTCACACTAGTCATTCATCACTTTAGCTTTATGTTCCCAATTGTTATTAACGGGTTATACTGTTTAAGCAACCACAAACCCAACAGTTATCCCCAAATTATACAGTTTGGACAGCCACAGACGTCTTTGATTCCCAATTAGTTTTCTATCAAGGTATACAGGTTTGTCATTCACACTCTCATGCATACGACAACACTCGCACTGTCTAACTTTTAAAGTACCTCCTATGAGCCTCTAGTCATAGCTCGCACTGTCTAATCTATTTTAAAGTACCTCCTATGAGTCTCAGTCATAGCTCGCACTGTCTAATCTATTTTAAAGTACCTCCTATGAGTCTCAGTCATAGCTCGCACTCCCATGGGTTTAACCATCACAATTATCAAACATTTGCATAGTATATTATGAAATCGAAGTAGTATACTGTAATCGTTATTTATAGTACAATAGGGTTCACTTACATCAAACAGGTGCTTCACAAAATTAATTTGGATAAAGCCAATGTGCAGAACTTTAGTTACATAACAATAGGTGTCTGCTTACCTGTTTTTAGAAGCCCGGGCACTTTGTGAAACACACCGTTCGACGACAGCAATGTCCAATGGGCTGGGTGAATTCCAGCGAAGTTCCGCTACCAGATCACAGTCGGAGGTCACCAATTGTTAGAAATTGCGTAATTCAAATCTGGTATTGGAATAAGAGAAAACATAATCAAGAGATATTCAATCCAAGTATGTATGATAAGTATGATGGTTCGTATACGGGCTCACTGAAATACCACGCAGGGCAGACAGAGAACTAATCCATTGTTACAGGTTCTTCTTCAAATACTCTGACAGAGATATTTCCCACTCCCTGCTGGCCAATCAGAGTAGAGACTGAGCGTGGTTTAGACTTACTCAGCAAATCCGTTGGCGCACCGGCTGGTCCCAGTCCCTTGGCGCTCCCTTGTTGCACACTGTTGCCAGGCATACGTTTTTATCATAACAACCTGTGGAGTTAGCACCCAAAAGACACCATTCAACTGTACTGTGAGTACCTAGTTCAAGGACGGTTCACAGACAACGGTTCACAGACAACAAAGAGGCAGTGTTCGTATCTGTAAGAAATACAAGTCTTATCTGTCCTACCCCCTAACGTTCCTTACATGAATCACAGCCTGTTATGTGAAACAATTTATATCAGTATAGTACAAACCTATGCTTATCATTAATGCATTCCTTCTAAGCTATTCATCACATACAGATCCAATTATGAGAAAATAGAACCCCACAGTAGGGAGCTTGGATCTAGAAATGACTGGAGGAATTAAGAGTGGGTGGAATGTACAGTAAATTAACATCCTATGCCTCAGATGTAAAAAAAAAAAAAAAAAAAAAAAAAGAGCCCTCAGAAAAAAGGTTTTTGAACATGCCTGACTCAAGGAGCATTTGGTGGCAGCAAGCCTTGTAGACAAGGCTAAAGAGGACACCCAGGTTATAGGTAACACTCAAAATGACAAAATAGACACTACAGCTGGAGTCTTCAGAACAGCCTTAGAAGGAGGCTAAATGTCACAGCCACAGGCCCGCTCATGGCTTTGAGCAAGAAATGGACTCTCAGGAGTTAAATGGACTTGACATGGGGAGAGTCATTGTGGGAGGTTTTGAAAACTTGCTCTGTACTGTGACGGTAATCAGAATATGTGCTTCATCTTATCACATAGGCAGGAGGCCTATATATTCTCATGTGTGTTCTGCTGGAGCCTACATTGATGTATTTTATTTGAAGTTATATTCCGATATTGTGATATTTGTTCTACTGCTACATTGATGTCTTTAAAATTATATGAAATTCGGGTCTTGTAAGCCCCACAGCTGAGTATGTGGGCATATGCATATGGCGGGTGTTCTGCAGTGTCGTCTAAAAATGTTGCTGTACATTGATGTCTAGAGAATTAGGCTATAAGAAATTCGGACTTGTTTAAGCCCCGTAGCTATACTCAAGTATGTGGGAATACTGCCGTGACGTCTAAAATGCTTTGAATTAATCAGCACCTTCGAGAGTGCTGTCCGTTTCACCACCATAGATAATAGGCTACTTCGCTGTTTACTCTGTCTGCTGCGCTGCTACGTTGTGATTGACACTTTTTTTTCTCAATGTGTTCCTGTACCCCCCTTCTCGCGTTTACTATGTGTTCCAGGACCTCCCGATTTACAAATTAAGGCCTGGCATCAGCTAATGGGGATCTAAAACAAAGAGAAAGCAGCCACAGCCAGAACGTTAAAACGCATCACTTGCGATACAGTTTTGGAAACATAATGAACATATCTTTCATATCAGCAATAAATAATTGTCAAGAAACACGTCTTTATACGGGTAGGGTTAGTGTTCCCACACGGTCATATCGCCATGTTACATCACTTGTTTATGGAAGACACATCTAATTAGCCATCTAGCGTGCTCCGAACACCTGTCTGTAGGCGTAACTGGGGAGGTAGTGTAGTGCGTCAACTGGAGGCAAACAGAGCTTGTGGATCTGTGCAAAACTGCTACAGTAAGTGTATCTTTATTTGAAATATTCTTTCTCGCTGAAATGAACGATAAGGGGCATATCAGCATATTTTTTTAACGGTTTGAAAGTGATGATTATTCACTTTTCTAAACGTTAAAACACAGCGTCGGAATTGTAGTTCACATGGAGCCAACCGTGGGCGAATGTAACTGCTGAAAACCCTACGAATGGAGAAGGGTTTTTGAGAGCTATGCTTTAGCTACCTTAGCTAGCTAGCATTAAATTACCTTGTAATCCAGCCTCTGCAAATTAACTGTGAATGCTTGATAGATTGATCGTTTGATTTGTGATTTTGACTACTTCGGTGCCAGAGGCAAATCAACAGTAATACAAGACGTATCGTGTTCTATTCATCAACAAATCAATGATGGGTGAATATTAGCTAGCTAGCCAGTCCCAATAATAGTAATCAGTCATTGCAAACAATACCTGCTCTGTGTCAAATTCCAATGGTAGCAACAACACAAGGCAGTGCCACTTGTTAACTAGCTAGCTGTGTAACCTCATCTGTCACGAAGGCTGCGTTTGGACAGGCAGCCCAATTCAGATATTTTTTGACCAATCAGATCAGCTCTGAAAAAGATCTGATATGAAAAGATCTGAAATGATTGGTCAATAGACCAATTATGGGGAAAGTATCTGAATTGGGCTGCCTGTCTAAACGCATCTGAAGAGTCACTAGGCAAGTTTCTATTGATCCAGGTTTATTAGACAAAAGCAATATCGCAAAAAAAATCTTAATTTGCTAACTTTTTTTATTGCAACAAATTATGATGTAAACTGTGTTTTCCTGGTAACAATTAAGTACCTTACTGTGATTGTTTTAAATTAAAAGGGTCAAAAATAAACAAAAATAGCTTCTTAGCAAAGAGCAATTTCTCAAGCAATATTTTTTGGGGGACTGTCTGGGAGTGGTCTGAGTGGGGAGGGGAAAACTATCTGTTACTGGCAGAGAGGTTTGGAACTCTCTTTCTTATTGGTCTATTAACTAATTAACCACCTGGTGATGTCACCAGGCAGGCCAAAACTCCATCCCTGCCTCCATGCCTGCCCATACCATAACCTCACAACATTGATATCAGCAAACTGCACACCCACACGACGCCATACATGCTGTCTGCCATCTGCCCGGTACAGTTGAAACCGGGATTCATCCGTGAAGAGCACACTTCTCCAGCATGCCAGTGGACATCGAAGTTGAGCATTTGCCCACTGAAGTCACTTACGACGTCAAACTGCAGTCAGGTCAAGACCCTGGTGAGGACAACGAGCAAGCAGATGAGCTTCCCGGAGACGATTTCTGACAGTTTGTGCAGAAATTCTTCTGTAGTCCAAACACACAGTTTCATAATCTGTCCGGGTGGCTGGTCTCAGACGATCCCGCATATGAAGAAACCGGATGTGGAGGTCCTGGGCTGGTGTGGTACTCGTGGTCTGCGGTTATGAGGCCGGTGGGACGTACTGCCAAATTCTCTAAAAGATGTTGGAGGTGGCTTATGGTAGAGAAATGAAAATTAAATTCTCTAGCAACAGCTCTGGTGGACATTCCTGCAGTCAGCAGAAACAGGTTTTTAGAAATTTTTGCAAATGTATTAAAAATTGAAAACTGAAATATGACATTAACATAAGTATTCAGACCCTTTACTCAGTACTTTGTTGAAGCACCTTTGGCAACGATTACATCCTCAAGTCTTCTTTGGTATGACACTACAAGCTTGGCCCACCTGTTTTTGGGGAGTTTTTCCCATTCTTCTCTGCAGATCCTCTCAAGCGCTGTCAGTTTGGATGTGGAGAGTAGCTGCACAGCTATTTTCAGGTCTCTCCAGAGACCCAGTCCGGGCTCTGGCTGGGCCACTCAAGGACATTCAGAGACTTGTCCCGAAGCCACTCCTGCGTTGTCTTGGCTGTGTGCTTAGGGTCGTTGTCCTGTTGGAAGGTGAACCTTCACCCCAGTCTGAAGTTCTGAGCGCTCTGGAGCAGGTTTTCATCAATGATCTCTCTGTACTTTGCTCCGTTCATCTTTCCCCTGACTAGTCTCCCAGTCCCTGCCGCTGAAAAACATCCCCACAGCATGATGCTGCCACCACCATGTTTCACCGTAGGGATGGTGCCAGGTTTCCTCCAGACGTGACGCTTGGCATTCAGGCCAAAGAGTTCAATCTTGGTTTCATCAGACCAGATAATCTTGTTTCTCATGGTTTGAGAGTCCTTTAGGTGCGTTTTGGCAAACTCCAAGCGGGCTGTCAGGTGCCTTTTACTGAGGAGTGGCTTCCGTCTGGCCACTCTACCATAAAGGCCTGATTGGTGGAGTGCTGCAGAGATGGTTGTCCTTCTGGAAGGTTCTCCCATCTCCACAGAGAAACTCTGGAGCTCTGGCAGAGTGACCATTGGGTTGTTGGTCACCTCCCTGACCAAGGCCCTTCTCCCCTGATTGCTCAGTTTGGCCGGGTGGCCAGCTCTAGGAAGAGTCTTGGTGGTTCCAAACTTCTTCCATTTAAGAATGATGGAGGCCACTGTGTTCTTGGGGACCTTTAATGCTGCAGAATTGTTTTGGTACCCTTCACCAGATCTGTGCCTCGACAGAATCCTGTCTCAATTCCTATGACCTCATGGCATGGTTTTTGATCTGACATAAACTGTCAACTGTGGGA
This sequence comes from Coregonus lavaretus, assembly GCF_964263955.1. Classification (NCBI taxonomy): domain Eukaryota; kingdom Metazoa; phylum Chordata; class Actinopteri; order Salmoniformes; family Salmonidae; genus Coregonus; species Coregonus lavaretus. Next base: position 25,946,936 of record NC_140008.1, on the reverse strand, counting down.
CCTTATATAGACAGGTGTGTGCCTTTCCAAATCATGTCCAATCAATGGAATTTACCACAGGTGGACTCCAAGTTGTAGAAACATCTCAAGGATGAGCAATGGAAACAGGATGCACCTGAGCTCAATTTCGAGTCTCATAGCAAATATGAAATGTAACAAAGTGGGAAAAGTGAAGGGGTCTGAATACTTTCTGAATGCACTGTTTCTTAGATTCATTCAGACTATTTTGTGGCTGTTGTTACGACGTCTCAAGAGGAACAAACAGTGTTATTGCCGCCTTTTTGATCATTTAGCGAAGGTCTTTTAAGGGAGTATGCGTGCACCTTTAGCCACTTCATCAGCCAGCCACCAACCAAGCGATCTAGAGTTACAGCATCACTGACTAGCTAGCATTAGTTTTAGAATGCAGGCCATTGGCCAATCTCATGTGTGTACCATATTCATTTGGTTGAGTTGAATAAGGAAATGTTATCAGTGAAGATTTGGGCACATCAATGAGTACATGAGAGTGCAGTGATTTAGAGGGACAGTTTGAGCAGAGTATGAACCAGAGAGCCTAGTCTGGCTAACACCTAACTCTCGAAGTCCTCCTGACTGTCATCATGAAGTGCTTTGCGAGACTAGTCAAGGGTCATATCACCTCTACCTTACCTGCCACCCTAGACCCACTTCAATTTGCTTACAGCCCCAATAGATCCACAGACGATGCAATCGCC